>NC_088238.1:49396628-49696628 GCF_036934945.1 Oncorhynchus masou masou
ATGCTCTTAACCGCTAGGCTACCTGACTCTGGGGTAAAAAGGAGACCAGAGAGACTTGGGAAAGAAAAACAAGATGTAGTATGATATGCTCTCTTACCTCAAACAAGTTTGAAGCCTCGTTGCCATATTGACTGGAAATTATCTCTGATTGGTCACTGTACCACTTGAGCCCGCCCAGGAAGCTATCTGCATCCAGGTCGCTGACATCAAGCTCTGAGAGGTCAAGTTCGGGGAGGTCCGGGCAGAGGGGTTGGTCTTCGCCAACCAAAGCAGCACACTGGGGAGACAAGAAGATGGGAGGAGTCAAAAACCCCATCAACACACACGAAGGTGCGCAGAGATACACAAACACACACACTGAGGCAAATGATGAGCGACAGTTTTTCACATTAATTCACAAGGTAACATTACCCCCACAGGTATTTATGGTTATTATGCGATATCTGCACACTCCATCCAGACCTTGAGAACATTCATTGCTTCTTTGATGGTTCTTGTCATGTTGGTATGAAGAGATTCGGAGATCCGGATTCGTTTTTTTATTAAGCCCAAATTACGGCGTGCCGTGTAAAGGTACGGGGACGAAGACCAAACAAACACGTAACAAAACACAGGGTAGAATCCCAAAACAAAAGAGCGAGGAGTACCTCGAATAAATAACACTAGTGCACAATGATTATCACACGGGACGAGACCCGTAATCATCTGCGCAATCCGCAAGGGCGTGAAAGCCCAAAACACACAGAACAGGTACTCAGACGCACCAATGTAACAATAGTCGACCGCACCATGGTGAACAAAGGGCACATATATACAAATACAATCAGTGGGAGTAGGGACCAGGTGTGCGCAATGAAAGTTCCAGAGGGATCCGTGACAGTTCTGATTATAAAAAGTTATCTTTATTGATAGGCGTACCTCTTCTAATTTGTCATACTGCATGGTTAAGTGTCATACGGCATGGTTAGTTGACATACTGCATGGTTAGTTGTCATACTGCATGGTTAGGTGTCATACTGCATGGTTATGTGTCATACTGCATGGTTAGTTGTCATACTGCATGGTTAGTTGCCATACTGCATGGTTAGGCGTCATACTGCATGGTTAGGTTATCATACTGCATGGTTAGTTGTCATACTGCATGGTTAGGTGACATACTGCATGGTTAGTTGCCATGCTGCATGGTTAGGCGTCATAATGCATGGTTAGGTTGTTATACTGCATGGTTAGTTGTCATACTGCATGGTTAGTTGTCATACTGCATGGTTAGTTGTCATACTGCATGGTTAGTTGTCATACTGCATGGTTAGTTGTCATACTTCATGGTTAGTTGTCATACTTCATGGTTAGTTATCATACTGCATGGTTAGGTGTCATACTGCATGGTTAGTTATCATACTGCATGGTTAGGTGTCATACTGCATGGTTAGTTGTCATACTGCAGTGTTAGGTGTCATACTGCATGGTTAGGTGTCATACTGCATGGTTAGGGGTCATACTGCATGGTTAGGTATCATACTGCATGGTAAGGTATCATACTGCATGGTAAGGTATCATACTGCATGGTAAGGTATCATACTGCATGGTTAGTTGTCATACTGCATGGTTAGTTGTCATACTGCATGGTTAGTTGTCATACTGCATGGTTAGTTGTCATACTGCATGGTTAGGTATCATTCTGCATGGTTAGTTGTCATACTTCATGGTTAGTTATCATACTGCATGGTTAGGTGTCATACTGCATGGTTAGTTGTCATACTGCATGGTTACGTGTCATACTGCATGGTTACGTGTCATACTGCATGGTTAGTTGTCATACAGCATGGTTAGGTGTCATTCTGCATGGTTAGGGGTCAAACTGCATGGTTAGGTGTCATTCTGCATGGTTAGGTGTCATACTGCATGGTTAGTTGTCATACTGCATGGTTAGGTGTCATTCTGCATGGTTAGGGGTCATACTGCATGGTTAGGTACCATACTGCATGGTTAGTTGTCATACTGCATGGTTAGGTGTCATTCTGCATGGTTAGGTGTCATACTGCATGGTTAGTTGTCATACTGCATGGTTAGGTGTCATTCTGCATGGTTAGGTGTCATACTGCATGTTCAGTTGTCATACTGCATGGTTAGGTGTCATTCTGCATGGTTAGGGGTCATACTGCATGGTTAGGTATCATACTGCATGGTAAGGTATCATACTGCATGGTAAGGTATCATACTGCATGGTTAGGTATCATACTGCATGGTAAGGTATCATACTGCATGGTAAGGTATCATACTGCATGGTAAGGTATCATACTGCATGGTTAGTTGTCATACTGCATGGTTAGGGGTCATACAGCATGGTTAGGGGTCATACTGCATGGTTAGGTATCATACTGCATGGTTAGTTGTCATACTGCATGGTTAGTTGTCATACTGCATGGTTAGTTGTCATACTGCATGGTTAGTTGTCATACTGCATGGTTAGTTATCATACTGCATGGTTAGTTATCATACTGCATCGTTAGTAGACGATGAAAGCCTGCAAGCCTAACAAACTAGGCCAGACATTCATAAAGGCTGATAATGCATGGGTATTCTTATAATTGCTCTCTGTTCACATCACTGATAGGTCAATCTGAATGACAGCGTGGCTAGATTTGCCACCTGACTGGTTGCCCAGGGCGCATGGGTGCGTCAACACAATGGTAACAGTAGCCGATGGCACAGATTTCACTCCAACGCAAGGGTCGTTTTCCACACGGCACATTGTGATCCAAACCGGGCCTCGCTGATGCTAAATGCTACCTGTTGACATTTCATTATTCACTGTCCGCTTTTATGTAGGGGCCTATGTCTATACGACAGCTGCCCCGCTGTGCTTCAGACACAAATCATTGGCTTCATTGAACTGCGATTGAGGAGATCCACAGACCTTAAAGGCCCAATGCAGTATTTTTTTTTCTCTCAATGTCAAATCAAGTACCTTATTGTGATTTTTTTCAATCAAATTGCCAAAAAGAAACAAAAATTGCTTCTTAGCTTGGACAATTTCTCAAGCAACCATTTGGGTAGGACTATCTGGGAGTGGTCTGAGTGGGGAGAGGAAAACTGAAAACTAGCTGTTATTGGCTGAGAGGTTTGGAACTCTCTTTCTTATTGGTCTAATAACCAATTAACAGTCTGATGATGTCAACGGGCAGGCCAACACTTTATCCCACCAGTGTTTGTCTGTCTTTTAAAACAGCTCTTACACTAAAAGGGCATTATCATAATTTCCACAATTTCACAGTATTATTCCAACCGCATAGTGTGGAAATATATATAAAACACAGGAAATCACGTTTTTGACACTGGGGCTTTAAAGGGGCTATCAGCAAGCTACATCGATTTTTGGACGCATAAATTAAGGATATGTACCCAATAATTATTGAAGAATATATGAGCTTAGTTCAACTGTCATACCCCATCATAACCCAAAATATAACCTTCTTTTACTACAATGTTTGTAACCAAAGTACATGCTAAGTTAAAACATAGATACAACTATACATTTGCTCTGTGGTTACATTTCTCCAGCCCATCACTCTGCTTTTTCCCGAAACAGGGACAAAAAGGCTTCGTTATTGTTTCTACAGTTGATTGACACCTTTACATCTGTCAACACGCGTTGGTGTGGAGAGAGGAGGGAGATGAAGGCGCAAAGTTTGACTGCGCCTGCAGTTGCAAGCTCAATGTAAACAAGTTCCAGGAAGGCGCTTTGCTAACTTACATGTTTTATTCAAGTGCCAAGACGTTACAAATGTTAATTGCTTCAGAGGCCCGCGCTTGCTTGCAGCAAGGTTTACCTACTCCACCACTGCACGGAATGCGTGCATTCCGTTCTGGAACATGGCAGTCACTTCGTACAACCCCCAGGCAAGCAAGGAGAAGTCAGCTCCGAGTGAGCCAAATGTAGGTATTTTTATCCCAACGTAGCCTACTCAAGCGTCTGCTCACTCACACCCTCGTTACGCATAGATAAACAGGCGCTTCGAGTGTGGTAAATGTCAATTCGAACCCCACATGTCATACATGTTGGCTAGGGAGTTGGCAGGATTCAATGTATTCATATCAGATTTAAGGGAGAGTTAATGGTGATATCCTCGGGCATACCCGGGAGGCAGTTAGTTGGCCAAGGTGCCAGAGACGGGGAGGGAGTCTTGTCTGGAGACAGACATGAGCCCAGGGTTCGGCTCGGGGCAACAGAATGACAGATACACAAAAAGAACAACGCTCGGGCCGACATGTGCTACAGTTGATCAGGCCTCTGGTTGCGCTCATGCGATGTCATAGCTCACCTATATGTTTACCGCAACTCCCTCTCCTTCGCCCATAGGCTAGGTTAAAGATGCTAATTCATCAAAGTCGCTATCCCAGCTCTGCAAAATGCCTCACTTTCTGAAGATAAGGGGGGGGGCGAATCAAACGGGGATCTGATAAAAAGAAAATCCCTCAAAAGGTACATCTCCTTTCAATTTCAATCTTCTCATCGACTTCCAAGGAAGTTAATGAAATAGCGCCGCCAGACAGAGCGATGGGGAAGCGCGCCGTGTGATTTACGCACACAGAACACATAAAAGCACCTGCTATGGTGAGATTATTAGGAATATGACTGGGGACTTGTAGTGCAATTCACTGATTGTAAAAATAAAAAAAAGCGGGGGGGCTTTGAGAATTTCACAGCATGATTTATGCTCAACTCAGAATGAACTGACGCACTCAGAAGAGAAAGAAACACGCACATTTGTACGAGGGGATGCAACACTATAGATTGGCAGCAGACATCAATACGCTGATCTACTCGAAAATGCCCAGACAAACAAGAAAATAGATGATTTTTTTCTTTGACACGCTGGCTCAGTCGACCGAGCATCCGTCAACCTTTATGAATAATTGAGGTAAAGTGTAAAGGAGTGCTACAGTTTCATAAAATCATACGCCAAACGCTGTCAAGGAAAGCAAATAAATACATGCATACTTGGTAAGTAAATCATGGATTATTAAACTGACATTTCCAGACATTTGACAAGGGAATTATTTCCATTCAAGCTTGCCTCATATTGATTGGTGATAAAACAGACAAACCGAGAAAAGCTGATAAACCAACTGCAGTCGCATATCGAAGATGAGCTTCGAACCCATTAATGCATTTAAGTCGATGGTATCTGCAGACAACTATATTGCTGAATGCCTATAACAAACTGCATAGACATGCATAACACAACACGATGATAATAACAGAACTCTAAATCACTATTTGCATTATTTCCTGTTCTTTTATTAAAAAATCATCCAATTGAGTTGCCAATCTACCCCCCTGTGCGTTTTAAACCAAGAGCTTACTAAAACTGCTATGGGTAAAAACATCCCCTATGGCAATTACGCAAATCTTTTGATTAACGGGACGAAACATTCCCATAGCCTACGTAAAACAAGACAGTTGGTCACATGCAACTCGGCTACATATATTCTTTACTCATCCAAAGGGATGACGCCACATACGTTAAGACGCGCCCGATACCATACAAGAGAAGATGCTCCTCCTAAATACCAAACCTCGGCGCCTGTGATCATCTCTGCACTTTTCAATTTAAAAATCAGATAAATCCAGACAAAGCCGAGATCAAAAAAAAAGACACACATCGTCCGAGAGGTAGTTTATGGCACTGTACGATACCTGATTTAGAAACATTTCTGTAATTCTAACTTCAAGAGCGAACCCGTCACACAGCAGCGCAGGAGGGAATACAGTCCGTGACTGGAAAGATTCCACAAGCATGTAAACATTCTTTCCGACTGCACGACATCCTAGGGAGACGCAGCCAGCAGCAAACTCCAGCGCTGCAAGATACGCACCGCTCCTGTAGCCTACAACCTTTATTAGATCTAACAATTTAAACAGACAATATGAAGTAAAAAACTGCGATTATCCCCTCCACTTGTCATAAAATCTTGCGCTTTGTATTTCCCCCGTATCGTATCCTCAGCGCAATAACTGCGATATTACGCATCCCGTGCCAACACCAGCAAAGGAAAAGCCGTATTCGCAATCGGAAATCACGGTATTGGATGTTCTGCGCAGTCCATTTCCCCCAAAACGGTCCAGACTGGTACAGTTGACAATAAGTTGGATATTTTAGAACTGCTCACCTCTAATTCTCTCCAGACCGAGTCTTGGTTACACCTGTCCCACGCCATCCAGGCACTGAATGACGGTCCGAAAGAAACAAAAAAGAAATCAGGCAAAAAGAAATCCACTCGCGCTCCACTCGATCTCGTACAGGCAACTGCCCCTTACTGAGAATAAACTGAGGGCACCTATCTTACAACTGCTTTCAATCACATGACAAAGCTATTAAAAGTAAGCAGGGGAGTGACTCCCTTCAGTTCACCCCTGCCCACTACTCGCCAATGACGTACTGCAAAGCAGGCGGAGTCTGGCAGGCGCATAGTAAATATTTTCCCTAACTATAAAATCGCTCAATTCTAATGAGACAGCGAGATAAAATACATTTCGAACGCAAACCACGTAAATTGTTGCTTGACAATCGAATCACCACCACGGATGCAGAATATTCAAGACATCAACATGTACAGTGGTGATATCAATGAAGTATTTGTGCCGCCCTTGTTCACCGTGCCTACAGGTAATCTGTCCAAAATAGCAATTCCCAAACATAGTAAAATAGCGACGTTTTAAAACGAACCAGCGCCATAATCTTATTATGCTATTCTCTATATTAAATATGATGGGGTAGGCTTAACAGTGTAGGCTACAATGAAATCACGCACGGTGTTTAGTTATGTTAAACAAATAGTGAGCAATTACCGATGCTCATCTATTCCAAAAAAGTGTGCGTTCTGAGTTCCCATGGGCGAGATTCTAAGTAATAATAACGGATCATGTGAATATAGAAGGCGACAAAAGAAGACAAAAGGTTACAAACAAACAGGTTAAAGTTCAGCCAATTGCTCGGACTTCAATCACCTATCCCGAATGTTCCAAATATGCACTGTAACGTTTTAAGATATCTCTAGCCAAGACTACTGTATTTCCCACCGGAGTGTTTCAGTATCTCCTGGGCGACGCAAGGCTTGTGCGTAATTTCCAGGCCGCCCTTGTGCCTGCATGCTAATCCAAAACCACAGACTAACGTCAGACGAATTTCTTGAATTTCCAGTCTTCTTCCCGAATACCAGTAGAGAGAACAGAAATTGTGCATGTGTGGACATGATTCCCCTTCTCAAAGGAGGTTACAGTTTTAGACATTTTAGCCAACTGTAATTTCAAGACAGTAACATCATACATGTTTGTTTGAGACGAATGTAACCCCCCCTGTGGTTTCTATCTGTTTAAAATCAGAACATTTACATACATAAAAAAAATGCTGGGTTGTTTGGATAACTTAACTGCTGGGTTGCAGGCATTTGGGTCACTTAGTTGGGTTGTTTTCTTTAAAAAGAGAAAGGTTGGGTTGTTGAGGCTGCATTATTGAAATATGACCCAGCTGGTCAGATCAGAAGACTGAAGCCATGGCTTTCATATAGTTATTTTTGGCCACCGGTGAGAGTAAATGTCATTCCTGTTCATCTGTTCTGTTGTATTTTTAGCACATATTAAGGTTGAAAAAATGACCACTTATGAGGCTTACAGACGTGTATTTGTTCCTTAAGACAGAGGTTCTAAAACTGGTGTCCGCGGAGGTCCTGCAGATATCCGCATTCGGAAAGTATTCAGACCCCTTCCCCTTTTCCACATTTGGTTAAGTTACAATCTAATTCTAAAATGTATTAAATTATGTTCTTCCGCTCATCAATCTACACACAAGACCCCATAATAACAAAGTGAAAACAGCTTTTTAGAATTTTTTGCAAATTTATTAAAAAAAACAAAAAACAGAAATACCTTATTTACATTAGTATTCAGACCCTTTGACATGACACTCTAAATTTAGCTCAGGAGCATCCTGCTTCCATTGATCAGCCTTTAGATGTTTCTACAACTTGATTGGAGACCACCTGTGGTAAATTATACTGATTGGACATTCCTAGAGTTGGCTGCCTGGCCAAACTGAGCAATCGGGGGGAAAAGGGGCGATGGCCACTCTGACAGAGTTCCAGAGTTCCTCTGGGGAGGTGGGAGAACTTTCCAGAAGGACAACCATCTCTGCAGCACTCCACCAATCAGGACTTTATGGTAGAGTGGCCAGATGGAAACCACTCCTCAATAAAAGGCACCTAAAGGACTCTCAGACCATGTCAAACAAGATTATCTGGTCTGATGAAACCAAGATTGAACTCTTTGGCCTGAATACCAAGCGTCACGTCTAGAGGAAACCTGACACCATTCTTACGGTGAAGCATGGTGGTGGCAGCATCATGCTGTGGGGATGTTTTTCAGCGGCAGGGACTGGGAGACTAGTCACGATCGAGGGAAAGATGAACGGAGCAAATTACAGAGAGATCCTTGATCAAAACCTGCTCCAGAGCGCTCAGGACCTTAGACTGGGGCGAAGGTTCACCTTCCAACAGGACAACGACCCTAAGTACACAGCCAAGACAATGAAGGAGTGGCTTCGGAACAAGTCTCTGAATGTCCTTGAGTGGACCAGCCAGAGCCCGGACTTGAACCCGATCTAACATCTCTGGAGAGACCTGAAAATAGCTGTGCAGAGACGCTCCCCATCCAACCTGACAGAGTTTAAGACGATCTGCAGAGAAGAATCGGTGAAACTCCCCAAATACAGACGTGCCATGATTGTAGCATAATTCCAAAGAAGACTCATAGCTACCAAAGGTACTTCAACAAAGTACATAGTAAAGGGTCTGAATACTTATATAAATGTGATATTTCAGTGTTTTTTATTTTATACATTTGCAAACATATCTAAAAAACAGTTTTTGCTTTGTCATTATTGTGTATTGTGTGTAGATCGATTAGGGAAAACATTATTTCATCAAATTTAGAATAAGGCTGTAAACTAAAACAAAATGTGGAAAAAGCCAAGGGGTCTCAATATTTTCCAAATGCACTGTATATACAAAAGTACGTGAGCACCCCTTCAAAAGAGTGGTTTTGGCTATTTCAGCCACACCCGTTGCTGACAGGTGTATAAAATCGAGGACACCGCCATGCAATCTCCATAGACAAACATTGGTAGTAGAATGACATTGCTGAGGAGCTCAGTGACTTTCAACGTGGCACCATCATAGGATGGTTTCCAAAAAGTCAGTTCGTAAAATGTCTGCCCTCCTAGAGCTGTCCCGGTCAACTGTAAGTGTGGTATTGTGAAGTGGAAATGCCAAGGATCAACAATGGCTCAGCCACAAAGTGGTAGGACACACAAGCTCACAGAACGGGACCGCCAGGTGCGGAAGAGCATAACGCATAAAAATTGTCTGTCCTCGCTTGTAACACTCACTACCGAGTTTCAAACTACCTCTGGAAGCAACGTCAGCACAATAGCTGTTCGTCGGAAGCTTAATGAAATGGGTTTCCATGGCTGAGCAACCGCACACAAGCCTAAGAACACCATGCGCAATGCCAAGTGTCAGCTGGAGTGGTGTAAAGCTCACTGCCATTGGACTCTGGGGCATTGGAAATGTGTTCCAGGAGTTCTGAATCACGCTTCACCATTTGGCAGTCCGACGGACAAATCTGGGTTTGGAGGATGCCAGGAGAACGCTACCTGCCCCAATGCATAGTGCCAACGGTAAAGTTTGGTGGAGGAGTAATAATGGTCTGGAGCTGTTTTTTATGGTTCGGGCTAGGCCTCTTAGTTCCAATGAAGGGAAATCTTAATGCTACAGCATACAATGACATTGTAGACTATTCTGTGCTTCCACGGTTTGTCGAGATTTGCGTTGAAGTACTTGACTGGCCTGCACAGAGCCCTGACCTCAACCCAATCAAACATCTTTGGGATGAATTGGAATGCTGACTGAAAATGAACCGATACAAAATGTAAAATAAAAATCTAAACTAAAAGAAAACTAAAACTAATATTAAATCACAAAACTATAATAACATTGGTTCTGTCCAATATTTACCCAGCGCTGGGTTCCCCAAAAAATTCAAATTGAGTTGTTTTTAACCCAGCATTTTTTTTGAGTGTACAAGAAGACATGGAATGGCAGGTGACGAGTACCAACCGTGTGTACAGTGTCAACAGTGCGTGTATACAAAACAGCAGCATAGACAACTAAAAACACAAGCTCTGTATGGACATTTCAAATCGCATCAGTGGGATTGTGCGAAAACCTATTGTTTGTGGTAGCCTATTAATTTCCACAGATAATACACTTGTAGTAAGACCATACATGGTATGAAATTAGATATAATTCTCATCAAAGGAATTTAAAAAATGTAGTCCAAAAGTTAAAAGTTTAACACATCATCCATCACCTAGGACACATCTCATATAATTCCAACAATTTAATGAAGATATTTTATCAGGTAAATAACCAAAAACCCAATGATAATGTAGCCAGAGGTCAATGATAGATATTCCTAATATTTTTCAAGTGAAAGACCCTTGTGATGACATTGAACATCAGTCAGAATAATTCAAGGAAGATTTGTGTATTGTGATATAACACAACTCCATTACAATTAAATTACAAAGCAATTACTAAATTACAAAGTAACAACAAATTAATACATTGTTGTTACTATAATTCCGCCATTACAACTCAGGTATAAGAGCAACTTAATGGAAAGTGTTACCAATGTACAGTGCCTTGCAAACTTATTCATCCCCCTTGGCATTTTTCCTATTTTGTTGCATTACAACCTGTCATTTAAATAGATTTTTATTTGGATTTCATGTAATGGACATACACAAAATAGTCCAAATTGGTGAAGTGAAATTGAAAAAATAACTTGTTTATTATTATTATTCTTTTTAAATGGAAAAGTCGTGCGTGCATATGTATTCAGACCCTTTGCCATGAAGTCCCTAAATAAGATCTGGTGCAACCAATTACCTTCGGAAGTCACATAATTAGTTAAATAAAGCCCACCTGTGTGCAATTTAAGTGTCACATTATCTCAGTATATATAAACCTGTTCTGAAAGGCCCCAGAGTCTGCAACACCACAAAGCAAGGTGCACCACCAAGCAAGCGGAAATACGAAGACCAAGGAGCTTTCCAAACAGGTCAGGGACTAAGTTGTAGAGAAGTACAGATTAGGGTTGGGTTCTAAAAGAATATCAGAAACTTTGAACATCCCACGGAGCACCATTAAATCCGTTATTAAAAAATTGAAAGAATGTCACCACAACAAACTTGCCAAGAGAGTGCCGCCCACCAAAACTCACAGACCAGGCAAGGGGGGCATTAATCAGAGAGAAAACAAAGAGACCAAAGAAAACCCTGAAGGAGCTGCACAACTCTACAGTGGAGATTGGAGAATATGTCCATAGGACCACTTTAAGCCATACACTCCACAGAGCTGGGCTTTACGGAACAGTGGACAGACAAAAGCCAATGCTTAAAGAAACAAATAAGCAAACACGTTTGGTGTTCAGCAAAAGGCATGTGGGAGACTCTCCAAACGCTATGTCTGGCGCAAACCTCATCATCCCGAAACGCCATCTCCACAGTGAAACATGGTGGTGACAGCCTCATGCTGTGGGGATGTTTTTCATCATCAGGGACTGGGAAACTGGTCAGAATTGAAGGAATGATGGATGGCACTAAATACAAGTAAATTCTTGAGCGAAACCTGTATCAGTCTTCCAAAGATTTGAGACTGGGACGGAGGTTCACCTTCCAGCAGGACAATGACCCTAAGCATACTGCTAAAGCAACACTCGAGGGGAAACATTTAAATGTCTTGGAATGGCCTAGTCAAAGCCCAGACCTCAATCCAATTGAGAATCTGTCGTATGACTCAAATATTGCTGTACACCAGCGGACCCCGTCCAACTTGAAGCAGCTGGAGCAGTTTTGCCTTGAAGAATGGGCAGAAATCCCAGTGGCTAGATGTGCCAAGCTTATAGACACATACCCAAAGAGACTTGCAGCTGTAATTGCTGCAAAAGGTGGCTCTACAAAGTATTGATTGGGGGGGTGAATAGTTATGCATGATCAAGTTTTCCGTTTTTTTTAAACTTATTTTTTGTTTGTTTCACAATAAAAAATATTTTGCATCTTCAAAGTGGTAGGCATGTTGTGTAAATAAAATGATACAACCCCCCCCAAAATCTATTTTAATTCCAGGTTGTAAGGCAACAAAATATAAAAAATGCCAAGCGGGGTGAATTCTTTCTCAAGCCACTGTACTCTTTAGCAGTACATAGGATAAACATAGATCCTTCCATACAACACAACACACCCAACACAACGAGGAATAACATTTAACTCCATGGAATAGACCAGACTCACTTCAGGTTTGTTATCAAGGGCCTATTAACTCCACCTGAGCATGCGAGGAGCAATTGTTTCCCTAAATTAGCAAGCCACATAAGCCTCAAAAACATGAAATTGCAGAGAAACCTGTAAAAAGGCTTCCGATGCTGGAGCTGGGGACTTGCTTTGTAGGCGGTGGTGGCAATGTGTCTGCTTATTGCTATCCGACGGCCTTTTCTACCAGTAAACCTACACATCTGCTTTGCCATGCATGCCCAGTGCCCACAGACACTACCCAGAAGCCACGACGAAACCTTATTTGAGCAGGTGGTGTGCGGTGACCTCACTGGCCCCAGATGGAACAACCCCCCCCTCCCTCACACACACACACACACACACACACACACACACACACACACACACACACACACACACACACACACACACACACACACGATAGTTGGTGGCTCTGGAAGCATATCTGATATATAAAGCATCGAGACAACGTATACTCAACGGAGCGCGGCAGATTTAAAACATTGAGACAACGTATACTCAACGGAGTATACGTCTAGACAAATGCTGGAGTCTATTTTGCTCCACTATGCTACAGCACAGGACTCACACACCCAGCTTCTAGACCATCAGACTGTTGAACAGCTTCTATTACCACCAGACTGTTGAACAAATTCTATTACCATCAGACTGTTGAACAGCTTCTATTACCATCAGACTGTTGAACAGCTTCTATTACCACCAGACTGTTGAACAGCTTCTATTACCATCAGACTGTTGAACAGCTTCTATTACCACCAGACTGTTGAACAGCTTCTATTACCACCAGACTGTTGAACAGCTTCTATTACCACCAGACTGTTGAACAGTTTCTATTACCACCAGACTGTTGAACAGTTTCTATTACCAGACCATCAGACTGTTGAACAGCTTCTATTACCACCAGACTGTTGAACAGCTTCTATTACCACCAGACTGTTGAACAGCTTCTATTACCACCAGACTGTTGAACAGCTTCTATTACCATCAGACTGTTGAACAGCTTATATTACCAGACCATCAGACTGTTGAACAGCTTCTATTACCACCAGACTGTTGAACAGCTTCTATTACCACCAGACTGTTGAACAGCTTTTATTACCACCAGACTGTTGAACAGCTTCTATTACCACCAGACTGTTGAACAAATTATATTACCACCAGACTGTTGAACAAATTATATTACCATCCGACTGTTGAACAGCTTCTATTACCATCAGACTGTTGAACAGCTTCTATTACCATCAGACTGTTGAACAGCTTCTATTACCAGACCATCAGACTGTTGAACAGCTTCTATTACCATCAGACTGATGAACAGCTTCTATTACCATCAGACTGTTGAACAGCTTCTATTACCAGACCATCAGACTGTTGAACAGCTTCTATTACCATCAGACTGTTGAACAGCTTCTATTACCAGACCATCAGACTGTTGAACAGCTTCTATTACCACCAGACTGATGAACAGCTTCTATTACCATCAGACTGTTGAACAGCTTCTATTACCATCAGACTGTTGAACAGCTTCTATTACCATCAGACTGATGAACAGCTTCTATTACCATCAGACTGATGAACAGCTTCTATTACCACCAGACTGATGAACAGCTTCTATTACCACCAGACTGTTGAACAGCTTCTGTACCATCAGGCTGTTGAACAGCTTCTATTACCATCAGACTGATGAACAGCTTCTATTACCATCAGACTGTTGAACAGCTTCTATCACCATCAGACTGTTGAACAGCTTCTATTACCATCAGACTGTTGAACAGCTTCTATTACCACCAGACTGTTGAACAGCTTCTATTACCACCAGACTGTTGAACAGCTTCTATTACCATCAGACTGATGAACAGCTTCTATTACCATCAGACTGTTGAACAGCTTCTATCACCATCAGACTGTTGAACAGCTTCTATTACCATCAGACTGTTGAACAGCTTCTATTACCATCAGACTGTTGAACAGCTTCTATTACCATCAGACTGATGAACAGCTTCTATTACCATCAGACTGATGAACAGCTTCTATTACCATCAGACTGTTGAACAGCTTCTATTACCATCAGACTGATGAACAGCTTCTATTACCATCAGACTGATGAACAGCTTCTATTACCATCAGACTGTTGAACCGCTTCTATTACCAGACCATCAGACTGATGAACAGCTTCTATTACCATCAGACTGATGAACAGCTTCTATTACCACCAGACTGATGAACAGCTTCTATTACCACCAGACTGTTGAACAGCTTCTGTACCATCAGGCTGTTGAACAGCTTCTATTACCATCAGACTGTTGAACAGCTTCTATTACCATCAGACTGTTGAACAGCTTCTATTACCACCAGACTGTTGAACAGCTTCTATTACCACCAGACTGTTGAACAGCTTCTATTACCATCAGACTGTTGAACAGCTTCTATTACCATCAGACTGATGAACAGCTTCTATTACCATCAAACTGATGAACAGCTTCTATTACCAGACCATCAGACTGTTGAACAGCTTCTATTACCATCAGACTGTTGAACAGCTTCTATTACCATCAGACTGTTGAACAGCTTCTATTACCATCAGACTGATGAACAGCTTCTATAACCATCAGACTGATGAACAGCTTCTATTACCATCAGACTGATGAACAGCTTCTATAACCATCAGACTGTTGAACAGCTTCTATTACCATCAGACTGTTGAACAGCTTCTATTACCATCAGACTGATGAACAGCTTCTATTACCATCAGACTGTTGAACAGCTTCTATTACCATCAGACTGTTGAACAGCTTCTATTACCATCAGACTGTTGAACAGCTTCTATTACCATCAGACTGTTGAACAGCTTCTATTACCATCAGACTGTTGAACAGCTTCTATTACCATCAGACTGATGAACAGCTTCTATAACCATCAGACTGTTGAACAGCTTCTATTACCATCAGACTGATGAACAGCTTCTATTACCATCAGACTGATGAACAGCTTCTATTACCAGACCATCAGACTGATGAACAGCTTCTATTACCATCAGACTGATGAACAGCTTCTATTACCAGACCATCAGACTGTTGAACAGCTTCTATTACCATCAGACTGTTGAACAGCTTCTATTACCATCAGACTGTTGAACAGCTTCTATTACCATCAGACTGATGAACAGCTTCTATTACCATCAGACTGTTGAACAGCTTATATTACCATCAGACTGATGAACAGCTTCTATTACCAGACCATCAGACTGATGAACAGCTTCTATTACCATCAGACTGATGAACAGCTTCTATTACCAGACCATCAGACTGTTGAACAGCTTCTATTACCATCAAACTGCTGAACAGCTTCTATAACCATCAGACTGTTGAACAGCTTCTATTACCATCAGACTGATGAACAGCTTCTATTACCATCAGACTGTTGAACAGCTTATATTACCATCAGACTGTTGAACAGCTTCTATTACCATCAGACTGTTGAACAGCTTCTATTACCATCAGACTGTTGAACAGCTTATATTACCATCAGACTGTTGAACAGCTTCTATTACCAGACCATCAGACTGATGAACAGCCATCACTAGCTGTCTACCAGGTGATGCACACTCACACACAAAACGAACATACAAGCAATCGCACGCACGCACGCACGCACGCGCACACACACACACACACACACACATACGTCCCATGTTATAAAGACATTAAACCACTGGACACCTCCCATTTCATACTGTGTATTGAAATACTGTATACTCAACATATCTCATTCTAATATATCACTACTGTACATTTCATTGTAGTTACACTGTTTATACACAGCGCATATTCATTTATATACTGGATTCTTGACATAGCTCATTCTAATATATCTACTGCTGTACAAACCATTCTTAGTATATCTAGCGGAAATTCATCCAGTGTACAAATGTATAGATTGCATTTGGGATTACTTTTACAGTGCTTTTTGTGTTGTTAATTAGATTTGTTCTGACCTTTCTTGATTTGAATTTTGAATGATTTGTGTACTCATTTTACTGCACTGTTAGGAGCTAGTAACATCAGCATTCCGCCGCATCCGTTATAACACCCGATAAACTGTGTATTCGACCAATAAACTTTGATTTGAAGCAGAAGCTTTGAGGATTGACCCATACTGCATGCTGGTGACCCCAATCTGACAGCTACATGGTTGTGAATCCTCCATCAACAGTTCTGCTTTTACGTCATTTAGTAAATGATTAGAAACATGCTGTCTGTTTCTATGGCAAACGCATCACTAGCTCCTTTGTCTTTGTCTGGCAATTCTTTACCAGTTGCTCTAGATGGTTACATGATTTGTCCAAGAATTAGCCGACAGGTGCATCATCTGGAATTCTCAAAATCCAAAATGGCAATAATCCACAATTATCTCACTTTGACCTTTGCGCTTCCAATATTGCCAGAATATTACTGCATTTAAGCCTCTAATGTGAGATAGTTATATTCAAACATGCCTATATTCAATATTTTCCCATGATGAATGAACTGCTTAGAGGTTGGCCTGATGCCATTGTCCTTGATTTCAAGTCCCCTGCCCCAGTTATAGCTATTACAGATCTCCACAGAGTTCGGTAAATCTGCTTTACACCTGACTTGTGGAATATTCTCCAAGGCTCTCTAAAGTTGGATGAATTGGTGCCTCTGGGGAAATTCCAAAAGGCTGATTGAAGACATTTTTACGGATGAATGTGTTTTGTTTTCCTGTGATCGTGTTTGCTTGTTGTGTATTGATGTGAATATCGATGCATATTGATGTGATTTATGGTGTATTGATGCGCATACAGGGCTCATCTGTAAAAGAGACCCTGGTCTCAGCATGACCCCCCTGTCAAAATAAAGGTTCAATTCAAAAAATAAATAGAAAACATGACAAAAAACCCAGACAGATGTTTCACCCCTGTATTTCTCATATATTCTGAACTAGAGACGAGAACGATGTTCTAATCTAACGTTCAGAACCCCCCATGATCAGGAGGCTTAGTTTGAGACCATTGCTACCATTTTCACCATCATTTGTTACAGGAAACAGTCCCTTTAGAGAAGTTTGAGTGCTATGTTAATCATTTTGGCAAAAGTGACCATTAATCCAGAATATATGAGCCTATGAGAATATGTTCCACGGAGCTCACCGAGACAGTATCTAACACCTTTGGAAGGTGATTCATATCACTTTGTCGTGTGTCACGCCGTCCCCACAGAATCGACCCAAAGCATCTGGCTAGTTTGATGCGCAACCAACGCATGTATATGAATTAATGGCAAGCAGAGCTGGCAGGGGGATGCTCAGTCTATTTGAGTGTTGTACAGGAACATGATAAGATATACCATCTCTTCTTTTGATCGTCGTTTGATGTCTTTTCAGACGCTCTAGAGCCCCGGTCATTTTTCCTTTAATAAATGAGTCGTTCGCTCCGGGGGGAAAAAAAGTGTCTATTTCAGGATGGGTCGCGACCCCTGCGAGGCCGCGCTTGCTATGAAGATACGACCCATTGTGTGGGCTTCATGGCTTCCTTATATGTAAGATACACCTTGGACAAACAACTATGAGGCAATTTTTCCAATGCAAAGACCACCAGGTGCTATATCTGTGTAGGATGTTGGGTTGAATATTTTGGAAATATATTGTGTAAAAAATGATATTACCTATTAAAGCATGACAAGCAGGCCATCACATAAGTGTTATTGAAAAGATGGAACACATAGCCGAGTAAATGGAATTAAACAATTAGGGAGGGCACGGGTGACTCACTACCCTCCCATTACGAATGGGATGCAGTAGGCACTTTCTGTGAAGAACACTACACAAGGAGTGCTTAACACAAGGATAAACATGCATAAGCAATCAGCTTACTCCCTTTGTCATCTAGGTGAGCCACCTCTTTCCTGTAAACATGATCCATCGCCTTTGTGCAGTGCCCTTCATAGAACATGTCGCTTCGCCTCGTGCCCTGTGTGCAAGCATGTAATCCTTTCCATCAATGAACTCCACTGTGTCATTAAGCAGGTCTCAGGGTGGCGGCGATTCTCCCCGTCGAGAGTCCGGCCCACGTTATTAAGGCAAATGGCATGACGGGGGCTGGGGCCGAGTTAGTCGGGACTGAGCCTTGAAATTGAAAATAACATCAGTCCCACGCAGGGGCGGGTAAACACAAAAGGGGCCCGGGGCGCTGAAGGGCGGCCCCCCCGTCCTTATTTTCGAGGAGCGTAGGGCGCAGTGGCGAGGCTCGCTCCCCCTGCCGATGAATAATATCATGGTCACTCAGCGAAGCGAGTTGGAGTCCCCTGTCGGAGCTCCCTGTTGTAAGGGCTGTTATTTGGCCTGTTGAAAACCACCACTGAGTCATGAAAGATGCATGGGAGAAAGTGTCGGCGGAGAGAGAGGCCAAAGAACCAATGCATAATGCTCTTGGTATAGAGATCTGTGGTACGCTAACTCTCCGGGCAGGCACCGTATGGCCGCTTTGGGTTTTGCTTGGGTGGCACTTGAGAGCAATGCTAAAACTGCTGGACCATAGGGGACAAGACTGACACACATGCATGCTCACACCAAAATATGCAGAAGTTTACATAAACTTGAATTTTAAGACTGTTGTAAAATTCCTGCAGATGCCAAATTATGCAAATTATGTCAAATGTGACAAAAAGTGAAAAAATTTAGTGGCGTCGTTTTAGACTTAAATTCAATGGGATCACCATAACCGATGCAGTTTAATTGCCAAATACTAGAAAGGCACCTGTTGGAATACCTTGAAAGCGAGTCTCGTGCTCCTTATGTACACTCAGCACAGGAAGTGTGCCAGACAAGAATTAGGTCAACCGAAGTACAGCGTGTCTTGTAGAACTCAGTGCTAAAACCACACCAGAAGAGGAGGGGAGGTGTCACATACAGGTAGAATGTTCTAGACCAGCACAACCTTTATTTTCTCCTTCTTTTCGTCACGTTTCACAGAACAGTGAGCAAGGGCGTTCTGCCTACGAGACCAGACGGCGGCCTAATTATTTTGAGTAATAAAAAGATGTAAGGAGAAAAAAAAAGCTGGTGAATTGCAATTCTATCCTATCGGCCTGCACAGTGCATATACGGGGTGTGTAACCACAGGTGCACGGAAATCCTAACGGCACAATAAAACAGATTTTTATCATCACCTTTTTTCCCCCTTACAGGGTGCATTTCAACTCTCTTAAAAAGACAAGCAGGTGAACACAGGGGAGGAGAGCAGACTGACTAAAAGGCAGGGATGGGTTGAAAGGTCTACGGAATTGAGCAGCTCAACGTCATGTGACAAGATCTTCCTGCTTACGATGTGTATCTGGCTGTATTCATTTAATGGAAAGTCTACACTTCCACTCATGGGCACAAAAACACACACACACACACACACACACACACACACACACACACACACACACACACACACACACACACACACACACACACAGCCTACACACGCCCCTCTGTTTCCAATGCTAACATGACCTCACTGCCCAGGGTGAGTATCTTGTTTCGAGGGAAATGCAATTCCCCTTTGCAGTTTCACTATCTCTTTAGTCAATAATATCTCTTGGAGCGAGGTAATGCATTGTGAGTGCTATTCATTGGTGGTAAATCGGGGTTGGTGTCAGATGCTGACAGATGTGGTTAGACTTAGATACACTACATCAATATTTTTTATTGTGTGTAAACATATCATTCTCGGAGCTAAGCATCAATGTTTGGCCTTTTCCAATGAATGGGCAACTTTCATGGCGCTTTGGTGTTTTTTCAGGCCTTTGTTGCCTCTGCTACTCAGTCCTCGGGCTATTCCCATGGTCAAGAGTTCCAATCATTTACATGAAACCGCTCTGAACCATTACAGCATCAGCAGATCCCCAACCGTTAATAAGACTAGACCACTGTATGTCAGCTGTCTGTCTACTACTGGCTAACCATAAACACATATGTACACGTTCATCACCAGAACACCCATAGCCCATTTCTCTGTCTGTCTGTCTGGTGGCCAGCCATAACCACAGGGACTCGTCGCTACGGTAAACAGGATTAATCAGCGCTGGTGACGGGCACACTGGTCCAGATGACGCGTGTAATTAAGGAGTAATTGGCATGTCAGCCAGAGATACGCAGCGGTGCAACAATCGCAAAGGGGAAAACTGGCAACAACGGCGGCCATGACAGTTCCACTGAAGAGCCGAGCTTCCAACGTACTTCTTACTGAGGAATGCTTCTTCAATGTCTTTATTTACTCGGCTAACTCACTCCCTGGCATTGTAATTCACCCGCTGATTCATTTATTTCTCGCTAACTCGCTTACACACTAATTTGCTAACTTCTTCATTTATTTACATGCTAACCCACTTACACACTCGCCGTCACCGACTTATTCATTTATCCACATCCGAGATGACACAGTCGCTTGCTTGCGTATTAGTTATGCACTTGGGAAGTCACTCTTGTTCTCGCTCGCTTAATTGCTTAGACCTCTATTTTCTTTTTTTGCACAAAGAAGAGGGTTTTATTTGGCTTAGTATAGCTACTGTAGTGCCAGAATGTGAGATGGCTGAGATGCCCTTAGATGTTTGGGGTCACTCTGGCCACAACAATGGGCTGCTCTGCTCTTATCTCTGCTTGTAAATGTGTGGAGCTGCAGAATAAAGTCGGGTAATAACTGCAGGAGTGGTGGGGGTGGGGGGGGGGTTCTCCAGTGTGTATTCGCATGGATTCAACAGGGAGTTTTGTTGAAGGGAAAAAGGTATTGCTGTGGTCCATGGTGCTAAGTTTTTACAACCTGATTGGATTCTACCTGTGGTAAATTAAATTGGTCTATGGTGGTAATGTGAGCTCATGAGTTCCTGTTGTGTTTCAGTGTTTCATGAAATCCTCAAAGGAGTATTGATTTGATCCCGGTCTGTGTTTGTTTCAATGGATCTGATTTTGATGTCTTGTAAGTAAAAGCGAACACAGTAACCACCACCAAACTCGATCAATCAAACACTTTGGTATCGTTAGCAATCTAACCAATCCTATCCACTATTCTCCACCTAGCCAGTCGACTGCTGCAAAGCAGGAGCAGAACAGCTCAGCCTTCTAGTGAAGTTCTGCTGGAGCTGCAGACGGACCGTCGCTGGTTTCCAGATGGGGGAGACGATTGCCGGGAGGGGGTCGGCAGTGGGCAGGCCTGATAACCTGAAATAGCTGCTGGGTAATTTGCATTGTGTTGCCTATCACAGTGGACACCCCAGCTCCGTGCTGAGGGGAGAGAGGGACGCTATAATGGCAAAGCAAATGGCTCATAGAGGTATCCCAGTTGTTTTTCATCACATCAATTTCACGGCCGCGCCACTGGGTTTCTGAGAAACGCGACAAGGTGAAGATAGACAGACAGTAAGAGAGAATGAAAGAAAGAGATTGAAGGGAGAAATGGAGAGAGAGAAAGAAGTGTTCCTTGTCGTGGCCCTTTGGAGGTGTGTGTGTGTGTGTGTGTGTGTGTGGGTGTATGGGCACAAGTGTATGCACTTATGGACTGAATATGAATATATAAGTAGGTGAGGGTTTTACTTGAATTCTTATGTAAAACGAGCTTTGGGTAATCTCAGAATTCGCTTCAGAGAATCATTTTTCTGCAAAAACATTTTTGTGTATTGAAAAACCCAGTAATGACTTCAAAGCATGAAAATAAAGATTATTTCATACGAGGGCATGTTTCCTTAGATTTCAGTTATTGCAAATGTATTTCATATCTGAAGGAATATCTTACCTGCCATTTCTGTCTTCAAGAGAAATGTGTTGCCATGATATTCCAAAAATGTTCCCTTCCACTGAATCGTTGTGAATAGCACAGTTAGCGATCTCATCCGTAGTGCAAACAAGCCTGTTTATCCAAGATGAATATCACTACTAGGACCTAAGAGCACCATCACAGCATGTTCACAAAACAGAGAATATTTAACTTGACCAAGTTTTACTGGTTTCTTGACGTTGAGGTGTTTTATAGCACCCTGGGTCAACGATTGGTCAATGAGACTTTCTGTAAAATATGAATCAAGGGGTGGTGAATTTGGTGTGAGATTGGGAATTCCTACACACAGAATTACCCTAACAAATGAATATGTCCTGTCAATGAGCGTTGACCTCATTTGTGACCAAACATGTTCAAATACTTCCCAATGTTAGCTTTGAGGTGCCAATTAGACAACTAAAAAAACTGAAAAAAAGGAAAGATATGCAGGCAAAAGGAACATAATAGTAGTAAGTATTAAGACCCCTTGACTTTTTTTTACACATTTTGTTATGTTATTGCCTTATTCTAAAAATGATTAAATACATATTTTTTCTCATCAATCTACACACAATACGCCATAATGACAAAGCAAAAAAACGTTTTTTTGTAACTTGTTTGTAAACGTATTAAAAATTTAAAAAACTGAAATTTACACACTTATTTACACAAGTATTCAGACCCTTTGCTGTGAGACTCGAAATTGAGCTCAGGTACATCCGGTTTCCATTGATCATCTTTCAGATGTTCTTACAACTTGATTTGAGTCTACTTGTGATACATTTAATTGACTGGACATGATTTGGAAAGGCACACACCTGCCTGTATAAGGTCCCACAGTTGACAGTTCATGTCAGAGCAAAAACCAAGCCACCAGGTCGAAGGAATTGTCCGAATAGCTCCAAGACAGGATTGTGTCGAGTCACAGATCTGGCGAAGGGTACCAATATATTTCTGCAGCATTGAAGGTCCCCAAGAACACAGTGGACTCCATCATTCATAGATGGAAGAAGTTTGGAATCACCAAGACTCTTCCTAGAGCTGGCCGTCCGGCCAAACTGAGCAATCGGGGGAGAAGGACCTTTGTCAGGGAAGTGACCAAGAACTCGATGGTCACTCTTACAGAGATCCAGAGTTCCTCTGGGGAGAATGGAGAACCTTCTAAAAGGACAACTATCTCTGCAGCACTCAACCAATCAGACCTTTATGGTAGAGTGGCCAGATGGAAGCCACTGCTCAGTAAAAGGCACATGACAGCCTGCTTGGAGAATGCCAAAAGGCACCTAAAGGACTCTCGACCATGCGAAACGAGATTCTCTGGTCTGGTGAAACCAAGATTGAACTAGTCAGGACCGAGCAAAAAAAGATGAACGAAGCAAAGTACAGAGAGATCCTTGATGAAAACCTGCTTCAGAGCCCTTAGGACCTGGGGCAAAAATTCACCTTCCAGCCAAGACAATGCAGGAGTGGCTTCGGGACAAGTCTCGGAATGTTCTTGAGTGGCCCAGCCAGTGCCCAGACTTGAACCCAATCGAACATCTCTGGAGAGACCTGAAAATAGCTGTGCAGCGACGCTCCCCATCCAACCTAACAGAACTTGAAAGGATCTGCAGAGAATAATGGGAGAAACTCCCAAAATACAGGTGTGCCAAGCTTGTAGCAGCATACCTAAGAAGACTCGAGGCTGTATTCACTGCCAAAGGTGCTTCAACAAAGTACTGAATAAAGGGTCTGAATACTTATGTAAATGTGATATTTCATAAATGTGCAAACATTTCCAAGACCCTGTTTTTGCTTTAACATTATGGGGTAGTGTGTGTTGATTGGTGAGGGGGAAAAAAACTATTTAATCAATTTTAGAACAAGGCTGTAACATAACAAAATGTGGAAGAAGTCAAGGGGTCTGAATACTTTCCGAATGCACTGTATACATACAAATGCTGGTAACCGTAACACAGAAAAAAAGTTTTAAAACATTGCAAACAAAATGTATTTGTTTGAAACAAAATGTTTAACCACCAATTATAACTTCTTACAAAAAGGTAATTTCTCCATGACCAAGAGGGACTTTCAGAAAAAGGGATGTTTGTGGGCTAACCGTGACACTCGAAAAAGACTAGCATACACAAACTGAAAACTATAGGTGGTCTAACCATAAAGAGACGAGAACACATAGTTCTCTCCCCGCGTTAAATCCAACGGGTAAAACTTAACCAGCGATCTCCCGCTCTGACAAAATTAATGACTGCACTTTTTGAATTGACCCCGTGCGACGATGTTTAATCGAGCCCCGCAGATCCCCATATTAACAGAGTTAGGTTAATGATAGAGGTATTTTACTTGATAGCATTTTTATTACTCCTGGTAAGTATGCAAGCAATTAATTAGCGATGGGCGAATTAAGTCCCCCCTCCTGTAATGGCCTACCAACACCGGAGATCAGGACCAATTTCTGGAATAATTCATAAAGGGGCGAGTTAAAGGGTACCAACGGTGGAGGGGGGATACAAAATTAATATTCCCCCATGTAGGTTTGATTTTCCATATTATAAAGGATTAAATGATGTACATGGACTGTCAGCAGATGGGATACACTGGTGGTATTGCATGCCAAGTAAGCCGCATGGATCAAAGATGGCCGCCTGAAAAGTCATGCATTTGACAAGGTTGGTGAAAGGTTTCATCGGACAATACATGCGTAGTGGGGGGTGGTGGGCATACACTGTGCATGAATAGCCTGGATTAAAGATGGTTAAATGAGTGAGCAACAGAGAGAGACAGAGACAGAATGAGTGATGGAGGAAGAGAGGGAGAGGGCTCACTCTATTCTATCAAAAATGGAATCAAATAATGGACCACAGAGAAATATACAAAAGAGGATAATGTTTTAAGCTTTGAATCTAAAGGTAATCTTCCATTAAAGAATACTAGCAATTTTTCAGTGAAAAAGAAATGCACAGACAGCAGAACTAGAGTGACTATTGGTTCGACTCTTTGAATGGGGAAAGATTGAAATGGTAAAGGGTGCAGTCTCTAAGGCTGAACTACTAAAACAGTGGGTGTTCATTTGAATACAGCGTGACACACACACAGGACCCACACACACCCCACTGAGTTGAATCAACATTGTTTCTACGTCATTTCAATTAATAGACGTCTGTGCCCAGTGGAACAGAGACACAGCAAGAAAGCGACACACACACACACACACACACGGGACCCACACACACCCCACTGAGTTGAATCAACATTGTTTCTACGTCATTTCAATTAATAGACGTCTGTGCCCAGTGGAACAGAGACACAGCAAGAAAGCGAGAGACACACACACACACACACACACACATTGAGGTATTCTTTGGGACATAAGAGATGAGACCCAGGCATGGATTCAGAGTGAATGTATCTGTGGAGTTATCTTCTCTAATGTGTTCAGGTTATCTTCTCTGTTGCCTGACGGCCATGTCTACCCTCTGTACTCTGTTGCACTCAATATGCAAATGCAGAATAGGGTCACACCTTGTGGCCATCCGTATCATCTTGTAAACTCTTGTTTTTCTTCGATAAACTCTCTTTCTCTGTGTGTGCGTGTGCGCATTTCCGCACAACTCATCAACAGGTGCAGCGCTCTGTGCAGAGGTGGCGAATGCCTGCTTATCTATTTGCACATTGTATTGCACGAACCGCATGTCTGTTTACTGGTCTGGCTTGCCTGACAAAACACGACGAGGCAGAGATATATTTGTTTGTTTGTTTGTTTGTTTGTTTAATTGGGGTAGTGGGCCACACTTAGCTCGGTTCACATGGGTGCCAGCGGGACGGCACGGGCGTTGTTTCGCCCTGTGCCAACGTCACAATTGGCGAGGGGGGTAAACGAAACAGAACTTCATCTCATAGAAATGTAGCCTGGCAGTCTCCAACGCTCATTGATCATGCACTTCCATGAATCTAGCCCTGCCCGCATTTAGCGAGGGTAGCCTTGTGTGCAGTTTAAAAAACAAAGCGCTAATATGCAGGTACTTTTGGCTTCGTAGGGCCTTCAGCCATGCATACTGTTTTCTGAATGTAGAATATTCCATTTCATAGATCGCCAATGTGGCTAAAAATGGAGGACAGTGTGCGGCCAATAGAAGAGGCAAGATATGAAATTGGTTGATGGCATGATTTGATTCGTTCAAAAGATTTTTGGTCAAGTCTTGATAATGGAAAGAATAGCAGCTTAATGTCATATCTACAATGCTGCAGATAATACATTCAGAATCCAATTCCTATTTTGCAAATGTGGATTATAATGAGGAAATACGCATCGGGATGGTATTGTACCTCCATGACAATGCTAACACATTAGGACACAAATGACTAGACACTAAAAAATGAGGGTTCCTCAAGGGTTCTTTGGAAAGGGTGATGGTTCTATGTGAAACCATACTGACCCAAATAACACTGAGCCCTACCATGGTTGTTTGTAGTTCAGAAAAGGGTATTTTCCTCTTTTAGTGCTAATTAAAATTAAGGGGCAGCGGCTCATTAGAATATGTTGGGGGTGTGGCTTTCTCATAGCTCTTTTTGTGAAACCGTGAGTGAGTTTCATTGCAGTTTATCTAATCTGTGTTGTTATTTCATTACATGTTAAAAATGATGATGGCCTTGTGTCAATTGAGAGCTGTTGTGTAAATCGGTGGTTCTCAATTCTCTCCTCAACGACCCCCAGCCGTTCCAGAGCAAGCAAACCTGATCCAATGTGTCAACAAAAAAATAACTATAATAAACACAATATAATATGGCTAACCACAAGGTTCTTTGTAGAACTTTTGAGATTGAGAATGGTTCTATAAAGAACCATTAAAAAGGGTTCTGTACAGCACCATAAAGGGTTGGAACCATAGTGGAACCATTTTTGGTGGTATATAGAACCGTAGGAAAGGGTTCTTTATAGCACCATAAAGGTTCCATTAAGAACCGTATGAACATGGGTCTTTATAGAACCTTCAAAAACTGGTTCTATATAGAACCATTTGTTTTTAGAGTACATAACACTGTCAAAATGATGACATACAAGGTGCCATACAGTCTTGAAAACTGATGTCAGATTTTAGATAGAGCCAAAGGAACAGCTCTGACACAAACCGCTAGCTGTTAGCAATCTATCTCATCTACTTAAATGCATCTGTAACGTCAAGTGTCATGAGCTGATATCATCGGTCAGGACTGTTTATCCCATCTGTTATGGCATCATTATGACAGCTTTATGTAGTCCTGAAGAATGAGGGTCCAAGTCAAGTGCCACCCACATTAGCATGGGATGGTGTTAGCATGGGATGGTGTTAGCATGGGATGGTGTTAGCATGGGATGGCGTTAGCATGGGATGGCGTTAGCATGGGATGGTGTTTGCATGGGATGGTGTTTGCACCTACAAACAAACACACTCATTGACCCGGGGGGGGGTGTACTTCTCAAAGCTATGTTGGTCACAAGGTAGTGGCATGAATGACAAAAACCCAGTCAGTGGGCTTTCCCTCCAAACCCACCTGTTAGCACACTTAGGGCTAGCGACTACATGAGCAAAGTCCGAGCATCGACTTCCAACAGCACATGTCGGCGCGCCTTCAATCTTGACCTGAGAGGGATTTGCAGGTCAGACTGATATGTTACAGATGTGAGGGTGTGTGTGTGTATGTGTGTGTTTACGTGTGTATGAGTGTGTGAGTGAATGTATGCCAGGCCTGTAACCTCTCAATAATTCCACACCTTAATGTTTGCCCTTAATTTACCTTTAGTATTGCTAACTGGTCAGGGTTGCTTTTTTTATTTGATTGAACCTTTATTTAACTAGATAAGTCAGTTAAGAAGAAATTCTTATTTACAATGACGGCCTACCAAAAGGCAAAAATAAAAAAAATATATAGGACAAAACACACATCACGATAAGAGAGACAACACTACATAAAGAGAGACCTAAGACAACAACATAGCAAGGAGGCAACACATGACAACAGCATGGTAGCAACACAACATAGCAGCAGCACAGAGTACAAACATTATTGGGCACAGACAACAGCACAAAGGGCAAGAAGGTAAAGACAACAATACATCACACAAAGCAGACCACTGTCAGTAAGAGTGTCCATGATTGAGTCTTTGAATGAAGAGATTGAGATCAAACTGTCCAGTTTGAGTGTTTGTTGCAGCTCGTTCCAGTCGCTAGCTGCAGCGAACTGAAAAGACTCACCGACCCAGGGCTGTGTGTGCTTTGGGGACCTTTAACAGAATGTGACTGGCAGAACGGGTGTTGTATGTGGAGGATGAGGGCTGCAATAGATATCTCAGATAGGGGGGAGTGAGGCCTAAGAGGGTTTTATAATTAAGCATCAACCAGTGGGTTTTGCGACAGGTATACAGAGATGACCAGTATAGAGTGCAGTGACGTGTTCTATAAGAAGCATTGGTGGCAAATCTGATGTCCAAATGGTAAAGAACATCTAGCCGCTCGAGAGCACCCTTACCTGCCGATCTATAAATCATGTCTCCGTAATCTAGCACGGGTAGGATGGTCATCTGAATCAGGGTTAGTTTGGCAGCTGGGGTGAAAGAGGAGCAATTACAATAGAGGAAACCAAGTCTAGATTTAACTTTAGCCTGCAGCTTTGATATGTGCTGAGAGAAGGACAGTGTACCGTCTAGCCATACTCCCAAGTACTTGTATGAGGTGACTACCTCAAGCTCTAAACCCTCAGGAGGTAATAATCACACCTGTGGGGAGAGGGGCATTCTTATAACCAAACCACATGACCTTTGTTTTGGAGGTGTTCCGAACAAGGTTGAGGGTAGAGAGAGATTGTTGGACACTAAAAAAGCTTTGTCGTAGAGCGTTTAATGCAACATCCCACCACCCACCACCCGCCAACCCCTCTTCTACGCTACTGCTAATATACTCTCTGTTCATCATATATGCATAGTCACTTTAACCATACCTACATGTACATACTACCTCCATCAGCCTGACTAACCGGTGTCTGTATGTAGCCTCGCTACTTTTGTAGCCTCGCATATAGCATGTCGAATCGGTCAACCTCTAAAATAAACCCCTAACTAGAACTGAATGGGAATAGTAATGTCATGAGAAGGTTCCCGGTTTGCTGGGAAAGCTCAGGAAATGTAATTCACGCCGTCTTCTTAATTACTAAGGGAAGTATTGACTTCAGATAACAACTACTGAAATACAATTAGCAATCAATTAACCTTTTAACTCAATTATCTCAACGACATCGTACCCCTGCACATTGACTCGTTACTGGTACTCCTTGTATATCCCCATAAGCCTCATGATTGTAACACAATAAAAACAATTTCTTTTTTTATTTAGCCAATGGGCTCGTGAGTAAGGGAATGGGTAAGTAAGGGAATGGGCTCGTGAGTAAGCATTTCACTGTAAAGTCTACACGTGTTGTATTCGGCAAATGTGACGGCAAAAAATCTGATTTGATTTGACCTACTCATTTCCTAACATTACGGTGCTGTAAACTGGTTGGTAACTTGTGTATCAAGAAGAAGAAGGCGTTTAGAAATAGAGGTTGAGGTTGTTTTGACATCAGCTTTTAGTAAGGGATAGTGGCTATATGTGTTATTGATTCGTTTCAGGCCTGTAGAGATGTCCGTCTTATCTTATAAATGCAAATCTCACTACGAGGATCTAACTACAAGTGCAACTTTCAGATATTAATCTAGAGTTGACGATAGCATTCATTCTCATCTAGTGTGAGAGAAAGACAATAGATGTGTCCATCTACCTTTATCGCGGACCTGAACATTATCTCGGCTTGAAACCCGAGTAAGAACCAAACCACCACAGTTTCTCCCCCCAAAAACGACAATGCTTCCACACACTGGGGCAAAGTAATTTGGCTCCGTGGTTCGTCTGTTCAGTCCAGTCCTCGGCTGGGAATGGATTCTGAGATTTCCATCTTTTTGTGTGTGCGTTGTCTGCTGTGCTCTTTGTCTCCATTGTGAGGACTTTTGGAAAAACAAGTTTGACCGTAACACAGTCAATTATCTCCCAGGTGTTGGACGGCCACGGTTGTAAGCGATCCCGCTGGTTCCCCCAGGACCCGGAATGAGAAGGGTTGAATTAGTTCAGAACAAAATCCAATTCAGCAAGAAGTGAAGAAATAGCAGTTTAAATAAGACGGGGAAGAGAATGCAAAGAAAGCTTCAGAAAAGGCTCGCCGGCGCTGGACAAAGTTGAATCTGGTCTCTTTTTTTCTCCATTCTTTCTCTCCCCTTCTCCCCTAACACTGCCTATCATATAGCCAGTCCTTAACAAACTATAGCTGTACAATTGTGTCTGTGGCGGTTTCCAATACCTTTTTGTACCCAAGGTTAATTACTGGCCAGGCATGAGAAAATTACATTCTCAAAATAAAGTATTATGATTGGCTCCCTCCAGCCAGCTATTTTAAGTCCATGCATGGTTTTCATATTAGATTGCTGGCAAACTAGATTTGCAGACTTGTCCAATATCAAGTAACCTCATTTGATGTCCCTATTGAAGTCACTATTCTGACATGCAAATTACATTTTCTTTCTCCCCATCCATCCCCAAACATGAAGGTGAAGTTATCCCCTGTACTTGAGCACAGTGCCGCACAGTATTATAATAACACAGGCTGTTCTTATTGATATCACTGTGTTTTCTCTGTGCTACAGGTGTAAGAGCTTCATTTGAGCCTGTTTTCCTACAGCAGGAAAATAATCCTGCAGCAACAGCAAATGTGAATTATTATGTGGATTAGATCATCCATGGGCATTTTTGTAGGGGTGTATAAATGTCTCATAATGAAAAATCAAGTCGGAAATGTCAAAGTGGAAATGAGAAACTTCAGAAGCCTTTTTAAACCTAAAATACAATACAAGTTAAAAAAATGTCCTCCATTGCAGGGAAGTTCTCCTGCAACAGTGCGATCAAATTAAGATCCCACACTCGGTATATCTCTCTGTATGGGGAAAGACGTACAGGAGATTGGCATTTAGAAAGGAGGAAGGTGGTGGTGGATAGTGTGGATTGTCATGCATAACCTGCAGTCCACACATACCTTCATACCAGGGGAAGAAAACCGAGAGAGAAACCTAAGCAAAGTGAATGGCTAACCAACCAGCCGGTTGTAACTCAACCTTTGTGGACAGCGAGAGCCAGAGCCAGCTTGAGTTTGCATGGATCTCATGACACCTTGGCACAGAGGAAAAGATGGTGCAGGTTGTTTTCTACCTGGACTCTTATTTACCCTCGCCTTCCACATGAGATGGCGACGTCAAGCATGGTTTTCGTCCCCCGCGCTTGCGGTCGTCTGGTAGTGCTGCACGCTGGCTCGCACCCATCAAGGCTAATAAGTACAGCACTACTCGCACCCATCAAGGCTAATAAGTACAGGGAAGGGTAATAACACTGTCGGGCATAGCTTTACCACAGGGAGGCTGGACGGGAATGCTGGGAACTGCGAACTTGTGCAGGCACGGAGCGTGCTTTTTGCTTATAGAGGACCCCGGTCGTCATGTGAGAGATAATAGTGTAATAGGCTGCAATGAGCATGTAAATCAGTGCGGTTGTAATACTCCAAGGCTGTAACCCAGTGGGAAAATTGCACAACCCCCCTCAGAACCAGGAAATGTCAGCTAAATAGTTTTGTAAATAATGAATGGGTGGGTAGCCATTGAGGCCATTTCATTAGGTTAATATACTTCATATAGCCTAATAGGTCTATTTGTCGGCATGTCTACGCCAGAAAGAGATAGAAACCTGAAATGTGGTTCTCCACACAGCTTAGATAATGTGTACATACGCTCTTGACCAAACGTGAATGCCTCAAAGTGAGATGTTCTCAACTTTAGCGATGTTAGCTAAACACCAAACCTATTTCACAGGTCCCCCTTAGCCAATCAAAGAGGTCTCTCATGGAGATCTGTGGGACCCTACTCAGAGAGGGGAGGATCAAAGATCCATATGCCCCAGGACAACACTCCTTCACAGGGCCAGCACCGATTATGGTAGATAATGTATATAAAGGTCTATACATGCCTACACATTTGCGATTAAACAAATAGAATGAGACGCGTAATGCATGAAATTGCCAAAGAAAAGTCACACGTTGCTATTGTGATCTGGGCAAAAATGAAAAACTGTGACAGCGATGATTGCTTTGTCCCTTTTGCCACTTAAGGGCGAACCCTCAACGCGATTTAAAAGAGCCTGCCAATATCGACACCGCTCTCCCCTCCCATTCAATAAAGGAACAGACAACCAATTAATCCAAATCGAATGGGAATCACGGCATTCGGCGCCGTTCAGCTACTGAGCCTCTAGTCATGATGAGGGATGGATGGAAGAGAAAGAGTGAGAGATAACGAGGGATGGATGGAAGAGAAAGAGTGAGAGATAACGAGGGATGGATGGAAGAGAAAGAGTGAGAGATAACGAGGGATGGATGGAAGAGAAAGAGTGAGAGATAACGAGGGATGGATGGAAGAGAAAGAGTGAGAGATAAGACAGAGCCGTCACATCGGCTTGTTGGTGGAGGCTAACTGCTTTCAGGCCAGTGCCAAAAACCTGTGTCCTAAACAGCTCACTTCCAGGAAAGGCCGAGGGCCTCCGCGTGCCCCACAATGCCCTGCTCTGGAGCCACCCGCCGGTAACCAGGAAAGAGTTTTTGCACTGACTCTCTTGCACAGGCTCGATATACACTCACTGACTCGAACCACCACCCACACATACTACTACACTGACTCTCTTGCACAGGCTCGATATACACTCACTGACTCGAACCACCACCCACACATACTACTACACTGACTCTCTTGCACAGGCTCGATATACACTCACTGACTCGAACCACCACCCACACATACTACTACACTGACACTCCAGCACACACACGCACAAAACACACACACGCATATTGACGCCACACACACACATTCTCATTCCTTCACACATGCTGCTGATACTCTGTTTATTGTCTATGTAGTCACTTTTACCTCTACCTACATGTAATACTGTACATATTACCTCAGCTACCTCATACTCCTGCATATTGACTTGGTACCGGTACTCCTTGTATATAGTCTTATTTTTATTTTATTGTGTTACTATTTTTCCTTCAGCAAACTTTGTTGGTTAAGGACGGGTAAAGTAAGCGTTTCACGGTAAAGCCTACACCTGTTGTATTCGGCGCATGTGACAGATACTTGTATTTTATTTGACAGAGAGGGTCTTCTGATCGGGGTCCTCTGACGTCCAGGCCTGACTCATGGGACAAAGGATGAGCTTTCCCTCTCTCTGAGAGAGGAGAGTACAGTGTAGAGTGGCTCTTGATTGAGTGTCACGCTAGCCGATGATAGCTGTTTAGTGGTTATCACCCTTCAACACCAGACCAATTAGCTTTTAATAGTCTGAAAAGCAACTCATGAGATGCACTCGTAAAGCAAGAGGGCCCACTGTTCTTCACGTTTGTATGAGTGTGTGTCGGGGGAGGGGGCCGATGGGTAGCTTTGCACTAGGCTAATCCGGAGAGGCCCATTGTAAGTGGCATGTCCATGGTCTATCTCATCGATGATGTGGCAGGGAAAACAATGGACAGGGACTGTGTCGGCGTCGGTGTGCGGGAGAAGCGGAAGACTGATCACTACCATATTGGCGGTCTCATAAGATGCCGTCACACCGTACACAAAGCTGTTGTTAAATAATGTGAATTTTAGTGATAGCTCAGGGTGGCATTGGGTGACATTTCAGCATTAGCTCATCTTCTACAGAGCATTAGCTTGAAATGGCTATATTTTGTGGTTTCTGAAAACAATTGAATGCTTTAGAATGAGTTGTATACATTGTGCTTTGGAGTAGATCCTACATGACTTTGTTATTTTTGATATAATGTCTTTAAGACCACGTGCGTGACTACATCCGTGATTAAAATAACTCAACATCTTGTCCTTAGTGATATAATGTGCACTATTCTTCAATGAGAAATTCCAATGACGAAAGCACAAATATTTGCAAACGGTATCAAGCGGCTTACATCCCAGACACAACATAATCAAACAAATATTGGCAAACATGTCGGAAGGGATTTGTTAATTGATGCCGTCCTTCCTCCCCTTTTAATCGCATAAGCTTATCTAAATCTTAGTTTAATGGGCTGATAACCATTAACCAAGTTCATTCCTGGGCCCCAACCTGAACAGATCACGGTCAAACTCAAACTTTCTTTTTTTTTGCCACACGCTTCGTCTGGACACATGGGAAACGGGAGCGTTGTTGAGGGACTCTTTGTCAGAGCGCATTAGTCCACTCTGATGATCCCATCAGGGGAGTCAAGACATGTTCATGTCGTCATCACCTCCCATCGGAGCTTGCCGGATCCCTAGGTTTGATTTGGCGAGGAGTTGCATTGTCTTAACGTTTTTGCATTCAATTTGCTTCCCTGGACGTCTAATTAAAGTACACACAATATCAGTGCGTGATGAATATTGAATCCCTCAACAACTCCCCTATAAATTCATGCTTCATTCAATGTCGGTTTTTAATCAATTTTATTGGGAAAAAAACTGAGCATGGCGGTTTAGACTTGATTCAAGGGCCAGGCCCTTTGAAGTCAACACCACAGCTATGCATCTCTTTTCAAAGCAACAAAGCAATGTCCAATCCACCCCCATTTTGAATCATCACATCCCTGAGTGATGATTCCAATCCAGGTGCAAATATGACATCTAACAGTTAAGCAGCCAGACCGCTCCACCGTCCACCCTGAAGAGTCATCTGGCTCTGATGTGCATGACTCCTACAAGGCCTTTGGTGTCTCTGCGACCGGGAGAGAGGCAGGAGAGCCGCACGCATTAGCTGTTCCATGATTACTTTGGAGGAGGAAGGTGATGGCTGTCCTGTCCCCCTGGCAAGGTGTAATAACGTTGTGGACACCCTGACCTTGTTGACAGTGCTGTGTGAAGCCCCCAGAGATGAGGACTGCCCAGAAGGCTGCCCGCCTCAAATCTGATCTGCCTGCCACTTAAATTGACCACTGACGTGTCTGTGTGTGTGTGTGTGTGTGTGTGTGTGTGTGTGTGTGTGTGTGTGTGTGTGTGTGTGTGTGTGTGTGTGTGTGTGATGATAGTGAGAGTGTGTGAGTGAGAGCGAGAGAGACACTCACCTGTGCTTATTGGCACATTACATCAAATCACATTTTATTGGTCACATACACGTGTTTAGCAGATGTTATTGCGGGTGCAGTGAAATGCTTGTGCTTCTAGTTCTGACAGTGCAGAAATACCTAACACGTAATATCTCACAATTTCACAACATATACGCAATACACACAAATCTAAGTGAAGGAATGGAATTAAGAATATATAAATATGTGGATGAGCCATGTTAGAGTGGCATAGACTAAGATACAGTAGAATAGTATAGAATGCAGTATATACTGTATACTACCGTTCAACAGTTTGGGGGCACTTAGAAATGTCCTTGTCTTCATAGAAAATCTATTTTTTTGTGCATTAAAATAACATAAATTGATCAGAAATACAGTGTAGATATTGTTAATGTTGTAAATGACTATTGTAGCTGGAAACAGCTGATTTTTTATGGAATATCTACATAGGCGTACAGAGGCCCATTATCAGCAACCATCACTCCTGTGTTCCAATTGCACATTGTGTTAGCTTATCCAAGTTTAGCACTTTAAAAGGTTAATTGATCATTAGAAAACCCTTTTGCAATAGTGTTAGCACAGCTGAAAACTGTTGTTCTGATTAAAGACGCAATAAGTTGAGTATCTGGAGCATCATCATTTGTGGGTTCGATTACAGGCTCAAAATGGCCAGAAACATAGAACTTTCTTCTGAAACTCATCAGTCTATTCTTGTTCTGAGAAATTCCATGCAAGAAATTGCCAAGAAACTGAAGATTTGGGGGTTTGAGAAGTCAATGAGAGGGAAAGGGAAAAATGATTTGTTAGTTGTTAATTTTCTTGAACTCTACTCTAAAGGTACAACCTAGATTCAAGCCAATGTCTTAAGTAGTTGAATATGTTTTTGGGCCAACCTCGTGAAAGTGACACGTTTAGATTTTTGTCAGAAACAACTGTATATTGAAGGAGTGCCTTTGATTTGACAGCCTGCACATGGGCAGTTTGTGGCACAAGAAAACCGTTAGACCCAATGATGTATTTGTACGCATGAGCTTAGCTAGCCAACATCGCCATGACATCGCCTACAAGTCTCATCAGGGATTTCTATTGGAGAAGCAGTTTTAGCCTATCTTCATACTGTATTGTCTTTGCCCAAACGTTGCTAGCTAGCCACTTAATATAACTTGTTTTCTTAAATGTATGTTAGCTGGATTAGTTTACTTTATATTTTATGTAACCTTTATTTAACTAGGCGAGTCAGTTAGCCATGTTATTAATACAACTCCCATCAAATGTCGACATCAGCAAACGATTTGAGGGCACTAGCTAGTTAACTCCAAAAGTGGTTAGTAGCTTTGGCTGCATGTTGACAGTGAATTCAGAGCCATTCAGTGGCTCGCCACACTACATATTTTTACCAGGTTCCCCTGAAGCAATTTCCTGATTAGCAAGGTGTAATCTGTGTTTAATTTCATTGTGTATTAAAAACACAGTTTGAGATCATTGTGAGGGGATTTCGCAACTGGTTAGATGGGGAAATGGGCTTTCTGGGAAAATGTTGTCAAAGATTGTAACAGTAACCAAGAGGGGAGGGGCTTCGCAAAGGGTAAATTACAGACAGTACAAAGCATTTTCAGTCTTGGGCTTCTTTCCTCTTTATGGCCTACAGCCTTATGGCCTGTTGTCAAACTCATGGCCATGTCAAATTCCCTGGCCCCTAGCGCGGCCCCCGACTCATAAAGACCCTCTTTTCCAGTGTCATGGACCACGACCATCTACCCTCCCATCCATGTTTGCACCAAATCTAATGCTTTAAACTGAATGAATGAGGGGGGAGTGAACTAAGGCTGGGAGTTGCCAGGGACCTCACGATATTATCACGATACTCAGGTGCCAAAACGATATGTATTGCGATTCTATATGTATCGCGATTCTATATGTATTGCGATTTTATTGTGATTCTATGTTCCAAACATCAAATCAAAGCAAATTGTATTAGTCACATGCGCCGAATCCTACAGGTGTAGACCTTACGGTGAAATGCTTACTTACAAGCCCCTAAACAACAATGCAGTTTAAAATAATTGAATAAGAATAAGAAATAAAAGTAACATGTCGTTAAAGAGCAGCAGTAAAATAACAATACAGAGTCAATGTGCGGGGCACCGGTTCGTCGACGTACTTGAGGTAATATGTACATGGAGGTAGAGTTATTAAAGTGACTATGCATAGATAATAACAGAGAGTAGCATTGTCTGGGTAGCAATTTGATTAAATGTTCAGGAGTCTTATGGCTTGGAGGTAGAAGCTGTTCAGAAGCCTCTTGGACCTAGACTTGGCTCTCCGATAGTGTTCATATTGTTCACCATATGTCTTACAAAACACATCTTGGAGATGAGTGCTCAAAACATGTTGGCACACCACACCATTTCAAATATTTAAGAATAAGATGGAAAACAAGCTATAGGATGAGAAATACCAGTGTTTTGGCACAAGTACGAGCTGTACTTGTGTACTTTTTTACAAATCGCTATAAAAACCTGAAAAAATAATATCTAACTCATTCCACGGAGGTCAGAGTATCTGCGGGTTTTCATCTTGGGATTGTTTGATGAACTAAGGTCACTAATTAGTAAGGAACCTTCTCTCCTCACCTGGTTGTCTGGGTCTTAATTGAAGGAGCAAACCAAACACTAGCAGGCACTAGGACCCCCCCCATGGAATGAGTTTGACAGCCCTGCTCTATACTGTTTCCCCCCCAAATCCCTAGAGTGATCAAGTGCACTTCTGAAGAAGGGTAGAGAATCGTAACGCAGCCAATGTCCTTCTGTGATCTCTACAGTACATGTCAAGGGATGTGTGCGGAGGCATCCCTCGTTGTGTGCAGAGCTCAGTGTGATGGTTGGGGAGTGGCGTGAGGACCAGAACAGCTAATTATAAACAGTAAGTGTTTCCAGCCTTGGCCTTCTGTCCTCTGTATGGCCTACAGCCTTAGAACTTGTTCTCACACTTATGCCAATAACAAATTCCACCCCTGACCCCTAGCGCGGCCCTGGCAGCTTTTGGCTCATATAAAAAATAGAAATAATCCGTTGTCAGGGACTCACGTATCATCGCCGAAATCCTGCTTCAAAGAAATACCATTAAGGGGACGTCTTAACTTAACATCGAACATCTTGTGGGTATTTGTGGAATATTTGACTTTGAATCTGGACAGTGTTTGGTGATTAATAACTGTATGGGATGCCATCTCATCTAAAAAAGGGTAGCAAATGAAAACAAAGCATACCATTGTCACTTTAGCCAAACTATGACATCTCCTTTTGCACTCATTGCTGATCGATAAAAACTTTCAGAGGAATACGTCAGCAAGCTCCGCCTTATCTCAGTTCACTGGTCACGATGGCAACACCCACCCGTAGCACGCCCCCCAGCAGGTGTATCTCACTGAACATCCCTAAAGCCAACACCTCATTTGGCCGCCTTTCATTCCAGTTCTCTGCTGTCTGTGACTGGAACGAATTGCAAAAATCGCTGAAGTTGGAGACTTCTATCTCCCTCACCAACTTCAAACATCTGCTATCCGAGCAGCTAACCGATCGCTGCACCTGTATATAGTCTATCGGTAAATAGCCCACCCAATTTTACCTACCTCATCCCCATACTGTTTATATTTATTTACTTTTCTGCTCTTTTGCACACCAATATCTCTACCTGTACATGACCATCTGATCATTTATCACTCCAGTGTTAATCTGCTAAATTGTAATTATTCGCCTCCCTCCTCATGCCTTTTGCCCACAATGTATATAGACTCTCTTTTTTTGTTCTTTTTTTTCCTACTGTGTTATTGACTTGTTAATTGTTTACTCCATGTGTAACTCTGTGTTGTTGTCTGTTCACACTGCTATGCTTTATCTTGGCCAGGTTGCAGTTGTAAATGAGAACTTGTTCTCAGCTAGCCTACCTGGTTAAATAAAGGTGAAATAAAATAAAAAATAAATAAAAAGTGTTGTATATTTTTGATGTCGCTGTATTGGCACTTCTCTGCTCCATTGTAGTGTGACAATAAGGCAATCTGAAACAGATAGGACAAAGCTTTTACGATTGGATGTGCAATTTCTTCCAGTTGTCGAAGAAGACCTATGGATTGAAACATCTCACCATCCAAGCCGGAAAACAGGAGGAGCTCAACAGTGTGTTTACAAGGCACATAGACACGAGGGTGTGTGAGAGGGTGTGTGAGAGGGTGTGTGAGAGGGTGTGTGAGAGAGTGTGTGAGAGGGTGTGTGAGAAGGTGTGTGAGAGGGTGTGTGAGAGGGTGTGTGAGAGGCTGTGTGAGAGTGTGTGTGAGAGGCTGTGTGAGAGTGTGTGTGAGAGGGTGTGTGAGAGGCTGTGTGAGAGTGTGTGTGAGAGGGTGTGTGAGAGGGTGTGTGAGAGGGTGTGTGAGAGGGTGTGTGAGAGGCTGTGTGAGAGGGTGTGTGAGAGGCTGTGTGAGAGGGTGTGTGAGAGGGTGTGTGAGAGTGTGTGTGAGAGGGTGTGTGAGAGGGTGTGTGAGAGGCTGTGTGAGAGGGTGTGTGAGAGGGTGTGTGAGAGGGTGTGTGAGAGTGTGTGTGAGAGGGTGTGTGAGAGGGTGTGTGAGAGGGTCAGTGAGAGGGTGTGTGAGAGGGTGTGTGAGAGGGTCAGTGAGAGGGTGTGTGAGAGGGTGTGTGAGAGAGTGTGTGAGAGGGTGTGTAAGAGGGTGTGTGAGAGGGTGTGTGAGAGGGTGTGTGAGAGGCTGTGTGAGGGTGTGTGAGAGGGTCAGTGAGAGGGTGTGTGAGAGGCTGTGTGAGGGTGTGTGAGAGGGTCAGTGAGAGGGTGTGTGAGAGGGTGTGTGAGAGGGTGTGTGAGAGGGTGTGTGAGAGGGTGTGTGAGAGGGTGTGTGAGAGAGTGTGTGAGAGGGTGTGTGAGAGGCTGTGTGAGAGGGTGTGTGAGAGGGTCAGTGAGAGGGTGTGTGAGAGGGTGTGTGAGAGGGTGTGTGAGAGGGTCAGTGAGAGGGTGTGTGAGAGGGTCAGTGAGAGGCTGTGTGAGAGGGTGTGTGAGAGGGTGTGTGAGAGGGTGTGTGAGAGAGTGTGTGAGAGGGTGTGTGAGAGGGTGTGTGAGAGGGTGTGTGAGAGAGTGTGTGAGAGGGTGTGTGAGAGGGTGTGTGAGAGGGTGTGTGAGAGAGTGTGTGAGAGGGTGTGTAAGAGGGTGTGTGAGAGGGTGTGTGAGAGGGTGTGTGAGAGGCTGTGTGAGAGAGTGTGTGAGAGGGTCAGTGAGAAGGGTGACAAAGCCTGAAGGCAGTCTCCATGGCTGGGCTGAGATGTTTGGTTAATCCCGTTGTTGTTTTGAAAAAAAAAACACAATATACAGTGTTTAACAATACGCACATGCATCTAGAGACGGAAACAACCATTTCGGGGCTAAATCCGTGAGAAAACATTTAATCCCTGCCGGCCTACTTCAATAGTATGACCCGTTTGGCTCTAAAGTCATGAAGCAGCACTTCAGTGATGTGCAAAGCCGCCAGTTGTTGTAATTATATTTCCCATTCTGAAAATGATTAAATCAACAGTGATCTGAGATGTCACGCGCATACTGACGACCGTCGTTGGAAAGCCAAGAGCTCTGTCCGTTAGAGACATGGTGAGGGGGTTAGCTGTGATGCTACCGGCGTCGGGACGCTAAATCAAATGAGCGTTGACGCGATATTGACGGGATAATCTCTCTGTGTTTCACTCGAACGGCGAGCCATTGACCAGTCTAAAGCCTCTCTCCTTGTCGGCATTTAAAAAAAAGCATTTCCGTCGGATAAAATAGTTCTGTCCTTCTCCTCGCCAGTGTTTATCTGCTTTTTTCACATCAGCAAACTTTGCTATAGCCCTTGGTTTTCCCATTTAGCTGTCGTTCACTGCTGTCTGTGTGATATCTCGCTGGAATGACAAGCGACTGAAGGCTGGGAGGAATAAGTCATCTGTGTTTGCTCACAATGGATTTCACTTATTTTTATTTCTGCTGAATGTGTCTGTATTAGACCACATTGAAAGCAGAGGGTGCTGCATGGTGCCAGTGGGAGTTTGTTTTTGGGGTAAGGATAGAGTAGGATCGCCTGCTATTGGATATATGGAACAACAACGGCTTTGATTATCTGTGTTCGCACGTGAATACATCAATCCAGTAATGAAATAGGGATATGGGGGTAAACAGGCAAAGTTCCTAAAAAAAAAGAAGGGACAAGCATAAAGTCACATTGATCATTTACATGGAACTAATCTTAGTTAACCCAGAACAAAAATCTTGTGTCATTTGGTCAGATTCTCGATTAGGTACGTTTACTTAGTCTGTCCACCAGTCAATGACTGGTTATCAATTGGAATAAGAAACCGAAAAGGGCAGATGGGTTGGAGAGAAATGGGAGAGGAAGGAGATCACCTCCACCTAATGCAAATAATGGCCTCCTTTTTTCCACCTTCCCCTTTTCTTTGCCACCAAAATGAGGCTAATGTGCTTTGAAAGGTGTCACAGATTTCACACCTTCTGGGGCCTGCGGAGAGTGCGGGCCAGCTGTCCTTATCACAGCACGGGTGTTGCCGTCTACCCCCGGCCAGAGAAAGCAATGGGCGGCAGGCCGGCGGAATTAGAGAGAGAGAGTTAACCACTTGCACATCGATACAACACTGGATATATACAGAATATGACATTTGTAATGTCTTTATCCTTTTGGAACTTCTGTGAGTGTTAATGTTTATTTCACTTCTGTATATTATCTACTTCACTTGCTTTGGCAATGTTAACATGTGTTTCTTATGCCATAAAGCCCCTTGAATTGAATTGAGAGAGGGCTTCCCAGCTGGATGCCTGCTTCAAAATGCTCCTTCAACGGGGTGGCCTCTTGGGGAGGGGGTGGGGGCAAAGGAAATATGCAGCTACAGCCAGGTTCTCACTCCACTGGGCAGTGATAGTCTCACACACACACACACACACACACACACACACACACACACACACACACACACACACACACACACACACACACACACACACACACACACACACACACACACACACACACACACACACACACACACACACACACACACACACACACACACACACACACACACACACACACACACACACACACACACTGCTCGCTCCCAAGTGGTCAGTTCAAGCCAGGATTGCAGAATGCCACAGAAACAGCAGCCTAAGCATCCCAGAGATAGTATTCAATCTCCCAATATCACGGATCACAACACCTCACCAATCCTTTGAAGTCTTTTAAACATCTCCCTTCATTCCATCTGCCTCCCGTAACTAGACCAAATATATGCTACCAATCTTGTGCTGGTGCCATGACACTAGTGTGGTGTTGTGCTCTCTAATTTTCCAGGAAGTTGTTGACTCCCTGCCCACACACTTGCACGCACACACACAAACTATTAGAGCAAATGAGCTAGTCAATAGGCCAGCTGATGAGATGATCTGTATAGCCAATCATCACCTGAGTGCCAAATACTTAATTTACAATGGGAATTACTATTGAAATGAGTGAAAAGGGTGAGAATACAGTAGCTCAATGAGATACAGTATAAGACAAGGAGGAAGAAAGGGTCATTGAGGTAGAAATGTAAGCAGGGGTAAGTTTGATGTTTGCTTCACTTAGTGTTCGAATGAAATCTTCCATCTTCCAAAAACATCTGAAACCCTACCTCTTCAAAGAGAGACCCCCTTCTTACACCTCCCACCCCCAAAAACATCTGAAACCCTACCTCTTCAAAGAGAGACCCCCTTCTTACACCTCCCACCCCCAAAAACATCTGAAACCCTACCTCTTCAAAGAGAGACCCCCTTCTTACACCTCCCACCCCCAGAAACATCTGAAACCCTACCTCTTCAAAGAGAAACCCCCTTCTTACACCTCCCACCCCCAGAAAGCATCTGAAACCCTACCTCTTCAAAGAGAGACCCCTTCTTACACCTCCCACCCCCAGAAAACATCTGAAACCCTACCTCTTCAAAGAGAGACCCCCTTCTTACACCTCCCACCCCCAGAAAACTGTTGTGAAATAACACTCACACTTGACATTAACCCCCCCCCCCACTTACTAGCTCTGACCTTGCTGATAGCTACTTTATTGAGGAAGAATGTATTGACCATGACTGTGATATGTGGTTGTCCCACCTAGCTATCTTAAGATGGATGTACTAACTGTAAGTCACTCTGGATAAGAGTGTCTGATAAATTACACAAATGTAAATGTAAACCAATGGAGGCTCTACTTGGTCCATATGGGAGAGTGTGGGCTAAATCTGTAAGTGATTGACGGTGCATGGTAATCCCGCCCACCGTCAGGTTCCGTGAGCCTCATTTCACCCCTCACTAATTTTTTCTTGGTGATCATATGTCTCGTTTTTAACTTGAGGCATTTTTCTCTGAGAGGGAGGGAGCGTGAGTCACAGAAAACCTATCCCAATATTTTAAATCCTCAGGATTTAAAAAAATATAGATATAAAAGGTATATATTCATCCTACTATTCCAAGCTTAAGTGCCAGAAATATAGAACAAATAAGCCTTGGCAATTATTTCTCAAAACAACTTTTGTTTCTAATGAACTTAAGTCACCCACAAAAAGTTAACAAAACTCTGTTTAAAGAGGGATGGACCAATGCCAAGATTCCCTCAAATATATGCTATTCATGTTTCCTTTCATCGCTCTGCAAGCTAGAGAAAGCTTATGTGGCCATTTTGCCGAGTGGGTAATTATGCTAGCGATAGCAACAAGCTTTGCCAATGCATGTGTTCCACATAACGACTCGCGGTGCTTCTAATGCCACCCTTGCTACGGGCGCTAGCAGTCACGTGTGGTGTGCTGAAATGCAGCGTAACTGAGCAGCCGAGTTGAAAGCCAGTGGTGTGGCCCTCGACAACGTGAGCGCTAGACCCTTAGCGTTAGCTATGTTGGTGCTCCGGTCATGGGGCTGCCTGCCTGAATTCCATCCCCTCCGTGTGGTACTTTAAAAAGGGAGCAACGGCGGTGGCTTGCCTTTTATATTTAGCTGATGACACCGGCTATTTTAATTCCAACCTGCTGCTCGCTGCCATCACACACATTATGTTCCGACATTAGAGGCCATTTTGAAGAAAGCTTACATCTGGGAAGGAATCAAGAGAGGTGGCCATTGTCTTGATGATGGGCTGTGATAATAGTGAAAAGCCAATTGATGTGCTTTTTGGGGGGTTTCTTGTCCTGCCTCATTGTTGTTTTAAGGAAGGGGACCTCGGAGCAACGCCCTCGGATGTGTGAGGTGCGGTGCATCTCTGAACTCGATAACATTGCCTCTCTGCAGTGCAGTGCCAGGTCCAGAATGGTCCAGATTCTCAACCAAGACTGCCTGGACCCTTAAGTGGCTTTCCGATGTAAGAATTGATAGTGCTAAGCCCCTAATAGCGCTTTCTCTGTAATCTTTCCTATGAAAGGCTAAACTATGGGCTATTGATTTGTGGAGAGTGAGAGAACAACTCCATCAGAATGAACCATCTTGAAGTGTGACAAAGCTCTTTATGGTACGAGGGAGATAAACCACAAGAGTGAGGTTTTATCAGATAAATATCTGGAAATGTTGGGGGTGCGTAAGCAGAAAAACAAACAAACTGAGGTGAAAAAAACAGGAAGTGATCAAAACAACGGACAGCTAACAACAATGGCCTGGTCTTTGGCTCTTATTGTCGCTATCACGGCCCACTGAATTCGGAGGTGGCCGGTTCAAAGACTCTCGCTGTGACTCGGACCGCTAGGACTGCGTTGGAGATCGCCCTTGGTCAGGCGCTCCCATGACAACAGCGGCCATTGTAGTGGAGGGCTCATAGAACGTCATTGAGGAGGCTGGGAAGGGAATGTGCCATTTGGCAGTGCAGTAGCAGCCACTTATGTGCCTGTGCAATAGGCCTGGGTGCAGTGGTATAATCAAGAACCCACTGCTATTCAGATCAACAGACTGGAGGGAGCCAATAGACACGCCGCAATTGTATTTTCACCCCCATTTATGGTCATGTTTTATGTTTCCCTCTAGATACGGAAGTATGTAAAATATGATAATGGAGCTATTCTAAGTAGCTATAGCAACAGCAGAGATAATGCTCTCTTTGTGGTACTAGAAACAACTTTTTCTATGGTCATCTACCCTGGATGTGGCATACAGTAGATACGAGTGGTCTTTCAGATTGCAAGAACTGTTTGAGTATTAATAAGTATAGCCAACTACATCCTCAACGTAATCCAAACATTCCACATGCATATACTTTATATTCCAGGGCATACTTCTACACTAAAAAATACTGATGGTATCCAGTCGGTTTGACGTTTAGGGTGGAACAGTAAAACTTAGTTAATCTGCAGACGAGATCAGCTGTCCCCTGAAGGCGGTCCATCCTATTTCCAACCCTCGCTGTGTTGTGTTCGTTCACTCAGCTCGACCGACACTGGATCTAGAAAAACCCAGACGGCTGTTTGCCTGATCAGTTTGTTCCCTAAAAAAAACACACTTCACGCTGAAGCAGTAACACCAGTATTAACACGCTTTTGCTCCAGCCCAGCAGTAATTACTAATCATTTCTGATTCTACCAACCAAATAGTAATCTTGTGTTTTATTGCTTGGCTGCACACCTCTGTCCCACCCCCGGAGTAGATAGTCAGACCATGCCTGCACGCTACCACCTGACCTGCAAACAGTAGGTTGAGCGACTCGGACATCACTCATGTGTTAAGGCCTTACAGACCTGTCCCATCTGGTAATCAACTAGAATTAACTAAGAAATCATATAGATAAATAATAATAACCAGGAAGAATACAACACAACTAGTAACTGTACAATGGTACGAGGCTTTACTTGGTCAATTGAAGATCTATGAAGTCATTATGCCATTTCTAAGTAAATAGCAGTGAATAAAGGACTATACCATACAGATTGCCTTGGTGCACGAGGCTCCCGCAGCTCTAGAACGTTCCGTATGGAACCACTGTAAACACACAGACACTCTCTCTCTCCCCCACACAAACACACCCACATGTTTCTATTATTTTTTTAACCTTTATTTAACTAGGCAAGTCAGTTTAGAACAAATTCTTATTTACAATGACGGCCTAGGAACAGTGGGTTAACTGCCTTGTTCAGGAGCAGAACGACAGATTTGTACCTTGTCAGCTCGGGGATTCAATCTTGCAACCTTTCGGTTGCAAGTCCAACACTCTAACCACTAGACTACCCTGCCGCCCCATCAACAAACACCCAAACAAAAACACACATATACCCGCACACACGCCCAGTGAACTGATTTGCAAGTCGTTGAAGATATAGTATGGGATATTAACTCAATTTAAGAGAGCTAATGGTTTTGCTTTCTTGAAATGGCATTGACATACAAAGCAACCATTGATGTAAATACAAGCCCTGATAGTAATTGTATTGGAAATATCATCATCTAACAACAATATCAATTACATGACGTGTGTGAGGTGACCGGGTTTGTGACCTCAGGGGTAGGTATGGGGGAGGGAGGGACATTTTCAAATGAGTGAACACAATGCGATCAACTCCATGCATGTTACTGAAATGTTATGTTATCCAACGCCTGCGTGCACTATGGGGTCAGCCAAGATAGCTCTGACATTTGGGCGTCGTTTGATCATGTTGCTTTCGACTACACAGTAGCCCCACTGTGGTGACAGTGCCCGTGTTTGGGGTCCTGCAGGTGTCACACTGAGTGAGGCGGCAAGGGAGATGCCCGAGGCAAAACTGGGCCTTGTGTCAGGCCCATAGTGTGCCTGTTTTTAAATTGGTACAACACAGTGATTCCCTCTGAAATTAGTTTGAATAATTGATAGGCTGATTGATCATACAACCAAGCCACATTAGTCCATATTATATCAGCTCTGCTCTTAGTACTTTATATGCAATATTATGATACACAAAAATTATGTATTCAGTCAACTTTGAGATTAATATCTAAAAACACAGGCCTGTGTGCTATTAGGCGAGCAAATCAATTATGAGACATATAGAAGTGAGATTAAATCTGTGAGATAGGCAGTCAAATTAACGCCTGGCTTGTTAGCGAGGAGAACCTGAGATTTTGTCTCGGCTTTCTTACGGATATAGGGGTTCATTAATGATAGTTTCAAAATTGTATTCAGTCAAAATGATCTCTAGTGGCAACCGTCACTCATAACACAATCCTATCTAGCATGGGCCTAGATCCGGATCTAATCGTCAATGTCGTCAAAAATCGCTCAGAAATCCATCAAACTTTAGCTGGAACCCTCCAATTCACGACTTGCCCTTTTCGTGCTGTGCAATCAAGGTACTGGATATGGGGATCTGTGTCTTTTTGTGCCTCTCTCACTACAGGGCCCCTCATCCTAATTAACTTGCTTTTGTCTCGCAGTGTTTTCAGAAGAGCAAAGAGAAGCAGCATCAACAGGCTTTTCTTTAATCACTCATAAATGCGCCGGTGGTGTGTTGCTTTGTAATTAGCCATAGGTACAACAATGTGGACTGTGGAATTATTGGCCCTGGCTCTTTGCTTGGCTTCGCCATGAGTCACGAACGGGGAAGGGAAGAAGCATTGCCCTGTCGGGAGAACATCAGCTCCGTTGCGGGGAGCTGCAGAATATTCCTCTCAGTTTGGCTGGCAGATTAACAATGGAAACGGTTTTTGTTGTAATCTGCCGGCTGTGATGTCACCTGTGTGATGGCATCCGTTTTGAATAGACAGGAAGAAGCAGGGGGACACTTTCACATTCAGAGGATAATTATTGCATGGCTGTAGTATCAGACGGACTGCACTGCCAGTGTGTGTGGCTGTAGTGGTCATGGAGAGGTAGGTCTGTATAGTGTGTCTGGCCTGTGCCTTTTTTAAACTTACATTGGCGTGTTTATGCATCACTATCAACACGGAAAGGCGGAAAGGGAGAAATTAGTGCATATTAGTGTATAAATAGAGAAGGTGGCACTTCCTAGAAACACACAGTAGTGTGTTTACAGTATACGTACCCATGAACAGTGTGGTTTTATGCTCCACCATGCATTATAAACGTCATTAGGGGTCTCTAGGCTTCGCTGCGTTCGTATGCGTCTCATGGACACGCGTCCGGCTGTCTGGCACGTGAACCTCCCCTCTCGCGTTGTCTCGCCGTGATCTTTGCTGTACCTCTTGTCGGCTCCTCGGCTCTCTGTTTTGATTGATTGGGGTTTTGTTTTACACCCAGGCAGGGAGATAGAGAGAGAAGAAGCCCATTCACATTTATTGTTTTCCCTTGCCCAACTCCTGAATAGGTGAAGGATATTAAAAAGTAAAGGCTCTCGCCTCTACTGTTCTGTCACTCCTCTATCTCGATTCCCCCCCCCCCCTCTCGCAACAGAAGAAATGCCTGGCAGTGATTAGAAGGCATCTGGGTAGAATGGACATGTTGTTCCCATCACCTGGCCCCCTGGAGCTGTCAACAGCAACTTTGGGGGAATGGAATCACATACTGTAAGGTGGGGCGTGAGGGGCGGGGTGAGGGGGATAGTAAAGTTGGAGGAGGGTGAGGATTAGGGTGAGTGAAGTCTGCCACCTGCCTCCCCCTTCTACCCTCTAATACCCGCCATGCCAGCCACCCCAAGACACATGACTAGCTAGCTACTGTAAGTCAAAGTTTGCCCTTCAGCTGAACTTTAGTTTAGTTGAGCTAAAGCACCAGGAGTAGAAGAGGGGGAGAGGAGGGGGAAAGGAAAAGGAGGGGGGAAGGAAAAGGAGGGGGAATGGAGGGGAAGAGGAGGGGGAGAGGAGGGGAAAAGGGAGAGAGGGAGAGGAGGGGAAGAGGAGGCAAAGGCAAAGATAGCCTTAATTGGCTGAACGTGGCACTCCGTGGCATTTTGACTACCTCCCCGAAACACACCCACCATTCTCTCCTCAGAGAGGGAAGGAGAAAGGAGTGGTAAGAGGGAGGGAGAGAGGGAATGAGAAAGTAGTGGTTCCAAGTGAGTGACGTCTGCCACCTGCCTCCCCCTTCTACCCTCTACTACTCGCCATCCCAGCCACCCCAAGACACATGACTAGCTAGCTACTGTAAGTCAAAGTTTGCCCTTCAGCTGAACTTTGGTTTAGTTGAGCTAAAGTGCCAGGAGGAGAGAAAGGGAAGAGGAGAGGGAGAGGAGGGGAAGAGGAGGGGAAGAGGAGAGGGAGAGGAGGGGAGGAGGAGGGGCAGAGGAGGGGAAGAGGAGAGGGGAGAGGGAGAGGAGGGAAGAGGAGGGGCAGAGGAGGGGCAGAGGAGGGGAAGAGGAGGGGCAGAGGAGGGGGAGAGGAGAGGAGGAGGAGGGGGAGAGGAAGGGAAGACGAGGGGTAGAGGAGGGGGAGAGGATAGGGAGTGGAAGGGAAGACGAGGGGGAGAGGAGAGGAAGAGGAGAGGGAGATGAGGGGAAGAGGAGGGGAAGAGGAGAGGGAGAGGAGGGGTAGAGGAGGGGGAGAGGAGGGGAGGAGGAGGGGGAGAGGAAGGGAAGACGAGGGGGAGAGGAGGGGGAGAGGAGAGGGAGTGGAAGGGAAGACGAGGGGGAGAGGAGAGGAAGAGGAGAGGGAGATGAGGGGAAGAGGAGAGGGAGAGGAGGAGAAGAGGAGGGGCAGAGGAGGGGGAGAGGAGGGGAGGGGGAGAGAAAGGGAAGACGAGGGGGAGAGGAGAGGGAGAGGAGGGGAAGAGGAGAGGGAGAGGAGGAGGAGAGGAAGGGAAGAGGAGAGGGAGAGGAGGGGGAGAGGAAGGGAAGACGAGGGGGGAGAGGAGGGGGAGAGGAAGGGGGAGGGGAGGGGGAGAGGAGAGGGAGAGGAGGGGAAGAGGAGGAGGGGGGAGAGGAGGGGGAGATGAGGGGAAGAGGAGAGGGAGAGGAGGGGGAGAGGAAGGGAAGAGGAGTGGGAGAGGAGGGGAAGAGGAGGGGGAGAGGAGGGGAAGAGGAAGGGGAAAGGAGAGGGAGAGGAGGGGGAGAGGAGGGGAAGAGGAGGGGGAGAGGAGGGGAAGAGGAGAGGAAGAGGGGTAGAGGAAGGGAAGAGGAGAGGGAGAGGAAGGAAGGGAAGAGGAGGGGGAGAGGGAGGGGAGAGGAAGGGAGACGAGGGGCAGAGGAGGGGGGAGAAGAAGGGAAAAGGAGGGGAAGAGGAGGGGAAGAGGAGGGGGAGAGGAAGGGAAGAGGAGGGGGAGAGGAGGGGAAGACGAGGGGCAGAGGAGAGGGGAGAGGAAGGGAAGAGGAGGGGGAGAGGAGGGGAAGAGGAGAGGGAGAGGGGGGGGAGAGGAAGGGAAGAAGGGGGAGGGGAGGGGAAGAGGAGGGGGAGAGGAAGGGAAGAGGAGGGGGAGAGGAGGGGAAGAGGAGGGGGAGAGGAATGGAAGAGGAAGGGAAGAGGAGGGGAAGAGGAGGGGGAGAGGAGGGGAAGAGGAGGGGGGAGGAAGGGAAGAGGAGGGGGAGAGGAAGGGAAGAGGAGGGGAAGAGGAGGGGGAAAGGAAGGGAAGACGAGGGGCAGAGGAGGGGGAGAGGAAGGGAAGAGGAGGGGGAGAGGAGGGGAAGAGGAGAGGGAGAGGAGGGGGAGAGGAAGGGAAGAGGAGGGGGAGAGGAGGGGAAGAGGAGGGGGAGAGGAAGGGAGGAGGAGGGGGAGAGGAGGGGAAGAGGTGGGGGAGAGGAATGGAAGAGGAAGGGAAGAGGAGGGGGAAAGGAAGGGAAGACGAGGGGCAGAGGAGGGGGAGAGGAAGGGAAAGAGGAGGGGGAGAGGAGGGGAAGAGGAGAGGGAGAGGAGGGGGAGAGGAAGGAAAGAGGAGGGGGAGAGGAGGGGAAGAGGAGGGGAGAGGAAGGGAAGAGGAGGGGGAGAGGAGGGGAAGAGGAGGGGGAGAGGAATGGAAGAGGAAGGGAAGAGGAGGGGAGAGAGGAGGGGGAGAGGAGGGAAGAGGAGGGGGGAGGAAGGGAAGAGGAGGGGGAAAGGAAGGGGAAGACGAGGGGCAGAGGAGGGGGAGAGGAAGGGAAGAGGAGGGGGAGAGGAGGGGGAAGAGGAGAGGGAGAGGAGGAGGGAGAGGAAGGGAAGAGGAGGGGGAGAGGAGGGGAAGAGGAGGGGAGAGGAAGGGAAGAGGAGGGGGAGAGGAGGGGAAGAGGAGGGGGAGAGGAATGGAAGAGGAAGGGAAGAGGAGGGGAAGGGGAGGGGGAGAGGAGGGGAAGAGGAGGGGGGGAGGAAGGGAAGAGGAGGGGGAGAGGAGGAGAAGAGGAGGGGGAGAGGAGGGGAAGAGGAGGGGCAGAGGAAGGGAAAACGAGGGCAAGAGGAGGGGGAGAGGAAGGGAAGAGGAGGGGGAGAGGAAGGGAAGAGGAAGGGAAGAGGAGGGGGAGAGGAATGGAAGGGGAGGGGAAGAGGAAGGGAAGAGGAAGGGGAGGAGAGGAAGGGAAGACGAGGGGAAGAGGAGGGGGAGATGAAGGGAAGAGGAGGGGGAGATGAAGGGAAGAGGAGGGGGAGAGGAGGGGGAGAGGAGGGGGAGAGGAAGGGAAGAGGAGGGGGAGAGGAAGGGAAGAGGAAGGGAAGAGGAAGGGAAGAGGAGGGGAAGACGAGGGGAAGAGGAGGGGAAGACGAGGGGAAGAGGAGGGGGAGATGAAGGGAAGAGGAGGGGGAGAGGAAGGGAAGAGGAGGGGAGAGGAAGGGAAGAGGAGGGGAAGAGGAGTGGGAGGGGAAGGGAAGAGGAGAGGGAGAGGAGTGGAAGAGGAGGAGGAGAGGAAGGGAAGAGGAGGGGAGAGGAATTGAAGACGAGGGGAAGAGGAGGGGGAGAGAAAGGGAAGAGGAGGGGAAGAGGAGGGGGAGAGGAAGGGAAGAGGAGGGGAAGAGGAGAGGGAGAGGAGGGGGAGAGGAGGGGGAGAGGAAGGGAAGACGAGGGGAAGAGGAGGGGGAGAGGAGGGGGAGACGAGGGGAAGGGGAGGGGGAGAGGAAGGGAAGAGGGAGGGGGAGAGGAGGGGAAGAGAAGGGGGAGAGGAAGGGAAGACGAGGGGCAGAGGAGGGGGAGAGGAAGGGAAGAGGAGGGGGAAGAGGAGAGGTAGAGGAGGGGGAGAGGAAGGGAAGAGGAGGGGGAGAGGAGGGGGGAAGAGGAGGGGGAGAGGAGGGGGAGAGGAGGGGGGAGGGGAGGGGGAGAGGAGAGGGAGAGGAGGGGAAGAGGAGGGGGAGAGGAGGGGGAGATGAGGGGAAGAGGAGAGGGAGAGGAGGGGAGAGGAAGGGAAGAGGAGTGGGAGAGGAGGGGAAGAGGAGGGGGAGAGGAGGGGAAGAGGAAGGGGAAAGGAGAGGGAGAGGAGGGGGGGAGAGGAGGGAAGAGGAGGGGGAGAGGAGGGGAAGAGGAGAGGAAGAGGGGTAGAGGAAGGGAAGAGGAGAGGGAGAGGAAGGGAAGAGGAGGGGGAGAGGAGGGGGAGAGGAAGGGGAGACGAGGGGCAGAGGAGGGGGAGAAGAAGGGAAAAGGAGGGGAAGAGGGGGGGAGAGGAAGGGAAGAGGAGGGGGAGAGGGAGGGGAAGACGAGGGGGCAGAGGAGGGGGAGAGGAAGGGAAGAGGAGGGGGAGAGGAGGGGAAGAGGAGAGGGAGAGGAAGGGAAGAGGAGGGGGAGAGGAAGGGAAGAGGAGGGGGAGAGGAGGGGAAGAGGAGGGGGAGAGGAATGGAAGAGGAAGGGAAGAGGAGGGGAAGAGGAGGGGGAGAGGAGGGGAAGAGGAGGGGGGAGGAAGGGAAGAGGAGGGGAAGAGGAGGGGGAAAGGAAGGGAAGACGAGGGGCAGAGGAGGGGGAGAGGAAGGGAAGAGGAGGGGGAGAGGAGGGGAAGAGGAGAGGGAGAGGAGGGGGAGAGGAAGGGAAGAGGAGGGGGAGAGGAGGGGAAGAGGAGGGGGAGAGGAAGGGAGGAGGAGGGGGAGAGGAGGGGAAGAGGAGGGGGAGAGGAATGGAAGAGGAAGGGAAGAGGAGGGGGAAAGGAAGGGAAGACGAGGGGCAGAGGAGGGGGAGAGGAAGGGAAGAGGAGGGGGAGAGGAGGGGAAGAGGAGAGGGAGAGGAGGGGGAGAGGAAGGGAAGAGGAGGGGGAGAGGAGGGGAAGAGGAGGGGGAGAGGAAGGGAAGAGGAGGGGGAGAGGAGGGGAAGAGGAGGGGGAGAGGAATGGAAGAGGAAGGGAAGAGGAGGGGAAGAGGAGGGGAGAGGGAGGGGAAGAGGAGAGGGGGGAGGAAGGGAAGAGGAGGGGGAAAGGAAGGGAAGACGAGGGGCAGAGGAGGGGGAGAGGAAGGGAAGAGGAGGGGGAGAGGAGGGAAGAGGAGAGGGAGAGGAGGGGGAGAGGAAGGGAAGAGGAGGGGGAGAGGAGGGGAAGAGGAGGGGGAGAGGAAGGGAAGAGGAGGGGGAGAGGAGGGGAAGAGGAGGGGGAGAGGAATGGAAGAGGAAGGGAAGAGGAGGGGAAGAGGGAGGGGGAGAGGAGGGGAAGAGGAGGGGGGAGGGAAGGGAAGAGGAGGGGGAGAGGAAGGGAAGAGGAGGAGAAGAGGGAGGGGGGGAGAGGAGGGGAAGAGGAGGGGCAGAGGAAGGGAAAACGAGGGCAAGAGGAGGGGGAGAGGAAGGGAAGAGGAGGGGGAGAGGAAGGGAAGAGGAAGGGAAGAGGAGGGGGAGAGGAATGGAAGGGGAGGGGAAGAGGAGGGGGAGAGGAAGGGAAGAGGAAGGGGAGGAGAGGAAGGGAAGACGAGGGGAAGAGGGGGGGAGATGAAGGGAAGAGGAGGGGGAGATGAAGGGAAGAGGAGGGGGAGAGGAGGGGAGAGGGAGGGGGGAGGAGGGAAGGGAAGAGAGGAGGGGAGAGGAAGGGAAGAGGAAGGGAAGAGGAAGGGAAGAGGAGGGGAAGACGAGGGGAAGAGGAGGGGAAGACGAAGGGAAGAGGAGGGGGAGATGAAGGGAAGAGGAGGGGGAGAGGAAGGGAAGAGGAGGGGAGAGGAAGGGAAGAGGAGGGGAAGAGGAGAGGGAGGGGGAAGGGAAGAGGAGAGGGAGAGGAGGGAAGAGGAGGGGAGAGGAAGGGAAGAGGAGGGGAGAGGAAGGGAAGAGGGGAGGGGGGAGGAGAGGGAGAGGAGGGGGAGAGGAGGGGGAGAGGAAGGGAAGACGAGGGGAAGAGGAGGGGGAGAGGAAGGGGGGAGACGAGGGGAAGAGGAGGGGAGAGGAAGGGAAGAGGAGGGGAAGAGGAGAGGGAGAGGAGGGGAAGAGGAGGGGGAGAGGAAGGGAAGACGAGGGGAAGAGGAGGGGGAGAGGAGGGGGAGAGGAGGGGGAAGGGGAGGGGGAGAGGAGGGGAAGAGGAGGGGAGAGGAGGGGAAGAGAAGGGGGAGAGGAAGGGAAGAGGAGGGGCAGAGGAGGGGGAGAGGAAGGGAAGAGGAGGGGAGAGGAGAGGGAGAGGAGGGGAGAGGAAGGGAAGAGGAGGGGGAGAGGAGGGGGAAGAGGGGGGGAGAGGGAGGGGGAGAGGAGGGGGAGAGGAGGGGGAGAGGAGGGGGAGGCAAGGTTGGCCCTAATTGGGAGCAAGGTTGAATTGGCTGAGCTCTCCGTGGCATTTTGACTACCCCCCCCCCCCGCCCCCGCAGAGACACACACCATTGAGAGGGAAGGAGAAAGGGACGGTAAGAGGGAGGGAGAGAGGGAAGGAGTGGTAAGAGGGAGGTAGAGAGGGAAGGAGTAAGGAGTGGTAAGAGGGAGGGAGAGAGGGAAGGAGTAAGGAGTGGTAAGAGGGAGGGAGAAAGGGAAGGAGTAAGGAGTGGTAAGAGGGAGGGAGAGAGGGAAGGAGTAAGGAGTGGTAAGAGGGAGGGAGAGAGGGAAGGAGTAAGGAGTGGTAAGAGGGAGGGAGAGAGGGAAGGAGTAAGGAGTGGTAATAGGTAGGGAGAGGGAAGGAGTAAGGAGTGGTAAGAGGGAGGGAGAGAGGGAAGGAGTAAGGAGTGGTAATAGGTAGGGAGAGAGGTAAGGAGTGGTAAGAGGGAGGGAGAGAGGGAAGGAGTAAGGAGTGGTAAGAGGGAGGGAGAGAGGGAAGGAGTAAGGAGTGGTAAGAGGGAGGGAGAGAGGGAAGGAGAAAGGAGTGGTAAGAGGGAGGGAGAGAGGGAAGGAGAAAGGAGTGGTAAGAGGGAGGGAGAGAGGGAAGGAGTAAGGAGTGGTAAGAGGGAGGGAGAGAGGGAAGGAGAAAGGAGTGGTAAGAGGGAGGGAGAGAGGGAAGGAGTAAGGAGTGGTAAGAGGGAGGGAGAGAGGGAAGGAGAAAGGAGTGGTAAGAGGGAGGGGGAGAGGGAAGGAGTAAGGAGTGGTAATAGGGAGGGGAGAGGGAAGGAGTAAGGAGTGGTAAGAGGGAGGGAGAGAGGGAAGGAGTAAGGAGTGGTAAGAGGGAGGGAGAGAGGGAAGGAGAAAGGAGTGGTAAGAGGGAGGGGGAGAGGGAAGGAGTAAGGAGTGGTAAGAGGGAGGGAGAGAGGGAAGGAGTAAGGAGTGGTAAGAGGGAGGGAGAGAGGGAAGGAGTAAGGAGTGGTAAGAGGGAGGGAGAGAGGGAAGGAGTAAGGAGTGGTAAGAGGGAGGGAGAGAGGGAAGGAGTAAGGAGTGGTAAGAGGGGGGGGAGAGGAAGGAGAAAGGAGTGGTAAGAGGGAGGGGGAGAGGGAAGGAGAAAGGAGTGGTAAGAGGGAGGGAGAGAGGGAAGGAGTAAGGAGTGGTAAGAGGGAGGGAGAGAGGGAAGGAGAAAGGAGTGGTAAGAGGGAGGGAGAGGGAAGGAGTAATGAGTGGTAAGAGGGAGGGAGAGAGGGAAGGAGTAAGGAGTGGTAAGAGGGAGGGGGAGAGGGAAGGAGTAAGGAGTGGTAAGAGGGAGGGAGAGAGAGCAGGAGAAAGGAGTGGTAAGAGGGAGGGAGAGAGGGAAGGAGTAAGGAGTGGTAAGAGGGAGGGGGAGAGGGAAGGAGTAAGGAGTGGTAAGAGGGAGGGAGAGAGGGAAGGAGTAAGGAGTGGTAAGAGGGAGGGAGAGAGGGAAGGAGTAAGGAGTGGTAAGAGGGAGGGAGAGGGAAGGAGTAAGGAGTGGTAAGAGGGAGGGAGAGAGGGAAGGGAAGGAGTGGTAAGGAGGGAGGGAGAGAGGGAATGAGTGGTAAGAGGGAGGGGAGAGGGAAGGAGTAAGGAGTGGTAAGATTGAGGGAGAGAGGGGAGGAGTGGTAAGAGGGAGGGGGAGAGGGAAGGAGAAAGGAGTGGTAAGAGGGATGGAGAGAGGGAAGGAGTAAGGAGTGGTAAGAGGGAGGGAGAGAGGGAAGGAGTAAGGAGTGGTAAGAGGGTGGGAGAGGGAAGGAGTAAGGAGTGGTAAGAGGGAGGGGGAGAGGGAAGGAGAAAGGAGTGGTAAGAGGGAGGGAGAGAGGGAAGGAGTAAGGAGTGGTAAGAGGGAGGGAGATTGGGAAGGAGTAAGGAGTGGTAAGAGGGGGGGGAGAGGGAATGAGTAAGGAGTGGTAAGAGGGAGGGAGAGAGGGAAGGAGATAGGAGTGGTAAGAGGGAGGGAGAGAGGGAAGGAGTGGTAAGAGGGAGGGGGAGAGGGAAGGAGAAAGGAGTGGTAAGAGGGAGGGAGAGAGGGAAGGAGTAAGGAGTGGTAAGAGGGATGGAGAGAGGGAAGGAGTGGTAAGAGGGAGGGGAGAGGGAAGGAGTAAGGAGTGGTAAGAGGGAGGGAGAGAGGGAAGGAGAAAGGAGTGGTAAGAGGGAGGGAGAGAGGGAAGGAGTAAGGAGTGGTAAGAGGGAGGGAGAGAGGGAAGGAGAAGGAGTGGTAAGAGGGAGGGAGAGGGAAGGAGTAAGGAGTGGTAAGAGGGGAGGGGAAGAGGGAAGGAGTGGTAAGAGGGAGGGAGAGAGGGAAGGAGAAAGGAGTGGTAAGAGGGAGGGAGAGAGGGAAGGAGTAAGGAGTGGTAAGAGGGAGGGAGAGAGGGAAGGAGTAAGGAGTGGTAAGAGGGAGGGAGAGAGGGAAGGAGTAAGGAGTGGTAAGAGGGAGGGAGAGAGGGAAGGAGTAAGGAGTGGTAAGAGGGAGGGAGAGAGGGAAGGAGTAAGGAGTGGTAAGAGGGAGGGAGAGAGGGAAGGAGTAAGGAGTGGTAAGAGGGAGGGAGAGAGGGAAGGAGTAAGGAGTGGTAAGAGGGAGGGGGAGAGGGAAGGAGTAAGGAGTGGTAAGAGGGAGGGGAGAGGGAAGGAGTAAGGAGTGGTAAGAGGGAGGGGGAGAGGGAAGGAGTAAGGAGTGGTAAGAGGGAGGGAGAGAGGGAAGGAGTAAGGAGTGGTAAGAGGGAGGGGGAGAGGGAAGGAGTAAGGAGTGGTAAGAGGGAGGGGGGGGAGAGGGAAGGAGAAGGAGTGGTAAGAGGGGGGGGAGAGGGAAGGGAAGGAGTGGTAAGAGGGAGGGAGAGGGAAGGAGAAGGAGTGGTAAGAGGGAGGGAGAGAGGGAAGGAGTAAGGAGTGGTAAGAGGGAGGGAGAGAGGGAAGGAGTAAGGAGTGGTAAGAGGGAGGGAGAGAGGGAAGGAGAAAGGAGTGGTAAGAGGGAGGGAGAGAGGGAAGGATTAAGGAGTGGTAAGAGGGGGAAGGAGTAAGGAGTGGTAAGAGGGAGGAGAGAGGGAGAGAGAGGGAAGGGAGAAAGGGAGTGGTAAGAGGGAGGGAGAGAGGGAAGGAGTAAGGAGTGGTAAGGGGGAGGGAAAGAGGGAAGGAGTGGTAAGAGGGCGGGGAGAGGGAAGGAGTAAGGAGTGGTAAGAGGGAGGGAGAGAGGGAAGGAGTGGTAAGAGGGAGGGAGAGAGGGAAGGAGAAAGGAGTGGTAAGAGGGAGGGAGAGAGGGAAGGAGTAAGGAGTGGTAAGAGGGAGGGAGAGAGGGAAGGAGTGGTAAGAGGGAGGGGAGAGGGAAGGAGTAAGGAGTGGTAAGAGGGAGGGGGAGAGGGAAGGAGAAAGGAGTGGTAAGAGGGAGGGAGAGAGGGAAGGAGTAAGGAGTGGTAAGAGGGAGGGAGAGAGGGAAGGAGAAAGGAGTGGTAAGAGGGAGGGAGAGAGGGAAGGAGTAAGGAGTGGTAAGAGGGAGGGAGAGAGGGAAGGAGTAAGGAGTGGTAAGAGGGAGGGAGAGAGGGAAGGAGTAAGGAGTGGTAAGACGGAGGGAGAGAGGGAAGGAGTAAGGAGTGGTAAAAGGGAGGGAGAGAGGGAAGGAGTAAGGAGTGGTAAGAGGGAGGGAGAGAGGGAAGGAGTAAGGAGTGGTAAGAGGGAGGGAGAGAGGGAAGGAGTAAGGAGTGGTAAGAGGGAGGGAGAGAGGGAAGGAGTAAGGAGTGGTAAGACGGAGGGAGAGAGGGAAGGGGCCGCCAGAGGAGTCTGTCTGAGTCCACTGGGTGGTAGAGGAGAAGTGCCGGAACTTGCGTCATTGTCACCTGCTGCAACCTCATGCCGTGGTGTTGGTGTGGGAGTTAGTGGAGTGACCCTCTATCACGAGGCATTGAATTAATGAATAACTGGGCTAGAGGGTTTGTCTGTTTTAATTTGTGCTAAATTAGTATTTGCGTCTGTGTGTGTTTCCATGATTGGTTGCACACGCAGGCACAACGATTGGACATTCTAACGAGTTAAACCTGCTCTGAAATCTCTTCTCATGGTGGTACCGGTGCCCCCTGTATATGGCCTTGCTTGTTATTTTACTGCTGCTCTTTAATTATTTGTTACTTTTATTTTCAATGTTTTACTTAACACTTATTTTTTATAATTGTTCTTAAAACTTCTTAAAGCATTGTTGGTTAAGGGCTTGTAAGTAAGCATTTCACTGTTGTATTCGGCGCATGTGACAAATAACATTTGATTTGATGGGCTGGAGTGGAAATGTGCAGGCTACATGATGCCTTCCTGTTTACTTGGTGATAGCGACACATATTTTGCTTCGTGAGATCATGGTGAATTCTCTGAAAATCAAGGGAGGTGGCAATTCCCCATAATACAGTGCATTCGGAAAGTATTCAGACCCCTTCACGTTTTCCACATTTTGTTACGCTACAGACTTATCCTAAAACGATTAAATCGTTTTTCCCCCCTCAACACAATACCACACAAAAACAAGTTTTTAGATTTTTTAGCAAATTAAAAAAATAAATATACATACATTTGCATTAGTATTCAGACCCTTTAGTCAGTACTTTGTTGAAGCACCTTTGACAGCAATTACAGCCTTGAGTCTTCTTGGGTATGACACTACAAGCTTGGCACACCTGTATTTGGGGAGTTTCTCCTCTGCAGATCCTCTCCAGCTCTGTCAGGTTGGATGGGGAGAGTAGCTGCACAGGCATTTTCACATCTCTCCAGAGATGTTCAATCGGGTTCAAGTCCGGGCTCTGGCTGGGCTTGTAACAAAGCCACTCCTGCATTGTCTTGGCTCTGTGCTTAGGGTCGTTGTCCTGTTCGAAGGTCAACCTTTGCCCCAGTCTGAGGTCCTGAGCGCTCTGGAGCAGATTTTCATTAAGAATCTATGCTCTGTTCATCTTTCTCTCAATTCTGACTAGTCTCCCAGTCCCTGCTGCTGAAAAACATCCCAACAGCATGATGCTGCCACCACCATGCTTCACCATAGGGATGGTATTGGCCAGGTGATGAGCAGTGCCTGGCTTCCTACAGACATGACGCTTGGCATTCAGGTCAAAGAGTTCAATCTTGGCTTCATCAGACCAGAGAATCTTGTTAATTATGGTCTGAGAGTCCTTTAGGTGCCTTTTGGCAAACTCCAAGCGGGCTGTCATGTGCCTTTTACTGAGGACTGGCTTCCGTCTGGCCACTCTACCATAAAGTCTTGATTGGTGGAGTGCTGCAGAGATGGTTGTCCTTCTGGAAAGTTCTCCCATCTCCACAGATGAACTCTGGAGCTCTGTCAGAGTGACCATTGGGTTCTTGGTCACCTCCCTGACCGAAGCCCTTCTCCCCCGATTGCTCAGTTTGGCCGGGCGGCCAGCTCTAGGAAGAATCTCGGTAGCCACTATGTTCTTGGGGACCTTCAATGCTGCAGAAATGTTTGGTACCCTTCCCTCTGTGCTTCAACACAATCCCGTCTCAGAGTGCTACGGATAATTCCTTCCACCTCATGACTTGGTTTTTGCTCGGATATGCACTGTCAACTGTGGGACCTTATATAGACAGGTGTGTGCCTTTCCAAATCATGTCCAATTAATTTAATTTACCACGGGTGGACTCCAATTAAGTTGTCGAAACAATTCAAGGATGATCAATGGAAACAGGATGCTCAATTCTTCTGGCAAAGGGTATGAATACTTATGTAAATAAGGTATTTTTAATTGTTTTCCGATTTGTCGTTATGAGGCATTGTGTGTCTATTGATGAGGAAAAATGTTCATTTAATCCTTTTTAGAATAAGGCTAATGTAATAATAATAATGTAGCAAAATGAGAAAAACGTGAAGAGGTCTGAAAACCTTCTGAATGTACTATAGTGTAGTGAATAGCTTGTTGTGTGTGTGCACTCTCTCCACACTAAGGTGCTGTAGTACCTCCCACACACACATTCCCTATTTCTCTGTCTCACACACACACACACACACACAGAAGCGCGTCAGAACTGCCCAGGTTTACAGGCAGTAGTTCCACACACACACACACCCTTCTTGTGATTGGGGATGACAGAGAAGAGATGGAGAGAAAGGGAGGAGAGGATAGATAGAAAAGCTATTCTTTCACTCTGTGGGAGTGGGAAGGGGGGGTCGGGACAGGACCCGAGACTGCAGCACCATGAAAGATTGAATGCTCCCACTGACTCTCATCCACCTGCCGTTTAAAGAGAGAGAGAGGAAACGGTAGTGGAGGCGGGAAAGTACTCAAAAGTTATATGTATCTACGCATGACCGTAAGTCGCTTTGGATAAAAGTGTCTGCTTTATATATATATATATCACACACACTACCGTTCAAAAGTTTGGGATATTAGAAATGTCCTTGTTTTTGAAAAAAACAACACTTTTTTTTGTACATTAAAATAACATTCAATTGATCAGAAATACAGTGTAGACATTGTTAATGTTGTAAATGACTATTGTAGCTGGAAACGGCAGATTTTTAATGGAATATCTACATAGGCGTACAGAGGTCCATTATCAGCAACCATCACTCCTGTGTTCCAATTGCATGTTGTGTTAGCTAATCCAAGTTTATCATTTTAAAAGGCTAATTGATCAGAAAACCCTTTTGCAATTATGTTAGCACAGCTGAAAGCTGTTGTGCTAATTAAAGAAGCAATAAAGCGGGCATTCTTTAGACTAGTTGAGTATCTGTAGCATCAGCATGTGTGGGTTCGATCACAGGCTCAAAATGGCCAGAAATAAAGTACTTTCTTCTGAAACTCATCAGTGTATTCTTGCTCTGAGAAATTAAGGCTATTCCATGAGAGAAATTGCCAAGAAACTGGAGATCTAGTACAACGCTGTGTACGACTCCCTTCACAGAACAGCTATAAACTGTCTCTAACCAGAAAATAAAGAGGAGTGGGAGGCCCCGGTGCACAACTGAGCAAGAGGACAAGTACATCAGGGGGTCTAGTTTGAGAAACAGACACCTGACAAGTCCTCAACTGACATCCTCATTAAAGAGTATCCGCAAAACAACAGTCTCAACGTCAACAGTGAAGAGGTGACTCCGGGATGCTGGCCTTCTACGCAGAGCTGCAAAGAAAAAGCCATATCTCAGACTGGCCAATAAAAATAAAAGATTAAGATGGACAAAATAACACAAGACACTGGACAGAGGAACTCTGTCTAGAAGGCCAGCATCCTGGAGTCGCCTCTTCACTGTTGATGTTGAGACTGGTGACCCTAATCTTTTGAACGGTAGTGTAAATATATATATAGGAACACCTTCCTAATATTGATTTGCACCTCTTTTCCCTCAGAACAGCCTCAATACGTCGGGGCGTGGACTCTACAAGGTGTTGAAAGCGTTCCACAGGGATGCTGGCCCATCTGGACTGCAATGCTTCCCACAGTTGTGTCAAGTTGGCTGGATGTGCTTTGGGTGGTTGACCATTATTGATACACAACATGACCAAAGTCTGTGGACACCTGCACATCTAACATCTCATTCCAAAATCATGGGTATTAATATGGAGTTGGTCCCACCTATGCTGCTATAACAGCCTCCTCAGTCGGACTGCAAGATGGTGAAGCGTGATTCATCACGCCATAGAACGCTTTTCCACTGCTCCAGAGTCCAACGGCGGAGAGCTTTACAACACTCCAGCCAACACTTAGCATTGCGCATGGTGATCTTAGGCTTGTGTGCGGCTGCTCGGCCATGGAAACCCATTTCATGAAGCTCCAGACGAACAGTTCTTGTGCTGAAGTTGCTTCCGAGAGGCAGTTGGAACTCGGTAGTGAGTGTTGCAACCAAGGACAGACGATTTTTACACGCTACGCACTTCAGCACTCGAAGGTCTCGTTCTGTGAGCTTGTGTGGCCTACCACTTTGCGGCTGAGTCGTTGTTGCTCCTCGCAGGGCAGAAATGTGGAGAACTGACTTGTTAGAAAGGTGCCATCCAATGACGGTGCCACGTTGAAAGTCACTGACCTTTTCATTTCGGCCAATCTACTGCCAATATTTGTCGACGGAGATTGCATGCCTGTATGCTCGATTTTATACCCCTGTCAGCAACAGGTGTGGCTGAAATAGTCGAATCCACAAATTTGAAGGGGTGTCCACATACATTTGTATATATAGTGTAAATCAAAAGACAAGGGGTGTCCACATACATTTGTATATATAGTGTAAATCAAAAGACAAGGGGTGTCCACATATATTTGTATATATAGTGTAAATCAAAAGACAAGGGGTGTCCACATACATTTCTATATATAGTGTAAATCAAAAGACAAGGGGTGTCCACATACATTTATATATATATAGTGTAAATCAAAAGACAAGGGGTGTCCACATACATTTATATATATAGTGTAAATCAAAAGACAAAACATTTGTGCCAAGATGAAAGAATACCAAGAGTGTGAAAAGCTGTCATCAAGGCAAAGGGTGGCAACTTTGAATAATCTTAAATATAAAATCTATTTTGATTTGATTAACACTTTTTTGATGACTACATGATTTCATATGTGTTATTTCATAGTTTTGATGTATTTACTATTATTCTACAATGTAAAAAATAGTACAAATAAAGAAAAACCCTGGAATGAGTAGGTGTGTCCAAACGATTGACTGGTACTGTGTGTGTATATAGACATGTATATATATATATATATATATATATATATATATATATATATATATATATACACACAGTACCAGATAAAGCACACAGGCTCACAGTACAGGGTTAAACCAATGTTTTTATCCATTGGCCTGTACCTGCACATTCCCTAACCACACAGATGCACAGATCCACAGGTATGCACACACAAACACACACAGTAAATCCAACCATTCTGGATTCATTAGCACATCTATGGGCTCACTGCTACTGCACACAAGCGCTCATACCCCCCATACACACGTGTGGTTGCTGCATAGCTTGACTGACCTCGTTTGTGGGGCTTTGGGGCTATAGTAAAGGGTCTCTCTCCAGGTTGTGGAGAAGATGGTGGTCGGTATGATAGAGAATCATGTCCTAGATTAATTTCCCCTACAGGGAACCGAGCAGTCCATCAACAGGCCTATTTTTAATGGATGAGGCTGTCTAAATGGATCAGGACCCCTTACACTGACACGTCTCCTTACAGGCATATCTACATCCAAGACCAGGGTTCCCCAACTGGTGGCCCTGTGAATTTATTTGGACACCCAAGTTTTCTGGGGAAAAAAAGATTGGTTCCAAAGTATTCCCATGCATAATAGTGAAATATATGTGATCGTATACAAATGTAAGCAAGGTTGGACATGATTACGTTTTAATCAAATATTCTATCTGTTTGGGCTTACTGTGGTCAATTTGCAGATGTGGGATTTTGTGGAATTGTCAGCGGGCCCAACATCAAGCCTTGGGGAACCCCTCTCATACTGTACATGAACCCTACCCAATAATTGTCTTTGAACCTTCCCCTATGGGTGCATATTCCCTCTTTGCTGCCCCTTGAATATGTTACATCCTCTGAGACTATTGGGTTTGGAACACATATGTGTTATCATCTTGTCTGCATCGATAGGCGTAGCACTGACTGTATTCACGCTTCTCTTCTTTACTTAGATAGGCATCTCAAGATGCAAAAACACTGCAAACGTACATGCACACACCCCCCCCCCCCCCCCACACACACACAGCCATAAATCATTCAAAGCTCAATACTTTTCTGAGAAGCGCAGAAAAACCGGCTGCTGATAGATCAATCATGTATCGCGAAAAGTCAAGGGAAGAGCTGGGGAAGAATGGAGAAAGAGAGAGGAGAGGGGTGAAGAGAGCCTTAATTCCCTCACGTGGGAAAGGGTCTTATATGTGAGAGGGATGGTACATCGGTGTGCACTGATCTGTACATTTGTGTGTGTGTGTGTGTGTGTGGTGCAAAGGGCCTACAGTCAAAGGCTCCGGCTCTACGGACGCAATGCATAATGCATCGGGCTGCTCGCCAATACCTGGAATTAGCAATGCTTACACGCAACCAGCACATGCATCATGCCCTGCCTTCTGTAGGGACTAACGCATAAAGCAACCCTCTCTCTCTTTCCCATACTGCTCTTCCTCTAGTCGGAAGGAGCGGGATAAGATAAGTGCTGGGTTATCAGTGGTGTTTGGCCTCTATTTAGAAGGGACATGGTGGCTGTATTCAGAGGAGGAGACAAAAGGAGGTGTACCATAGAAAGTGGCTTGTTTTGGGCTAGCAACAACAGGCAGTCCTCTCTGAGGCCTAAAGGGGATGGAGAGATATGTGAACGAGTATAGGTGTGTGTGTGTGTGTGTGGGGGGGTGTGTCAAATCAAATCAAATTTTATTTGTCACATGACAGAATACAACAAGTTAAAGCATAAAGTGAAATGCTTAATAATGTGTGTGTGTCAGAGAAAGTTCCCAGAGAGCAAATCGTCACATGACCATACCACAAGATCGACACAGAGTTGACCAGGAAGTTGATTGTGGCTGGTGGAATGTTGCCCCACTCTTCAATGGCTGTGCGAAGTAGATGGATATTGGCGGGAACTGGAACACGCTGTGGTACACGTCAATCCGGAGCATCCCAAACATGCAGATGATCCCGCAGGTGAAGAAGCCGGATGTGGAGGTCCTGGGCTGGCGTGGTTACATGTGGTCTGCATTTGTGAGGCTGGTTGGACGTATTTCCAAATTCTCTAAATGATGTTGGAGGTGGTTTATGGTAGAGAAATTAATATTAAATTCTCTGGCAACAGCGCTCGTGGACATTTCTGGAGTCAGCATGGCAATTGACTGTTTTTATCCCCAGCACCATGTAATAATCATGCGGTTTAATCCACTTCTTGATATGCCACACCTGTCAGGTGGATGGATTATCTTGGCAAATGAGAAATGCTCACTAAAAGGGATGTAAACACATTTCTGCACAAAATTTGAGAGAAAATATTTTTGTGCATATGGAACATTTCTGGGATCTTTTATTTCAGCTCATGAAACATGGGACCAACACTTTACATGTTGCGTTTATATTTGTGTTCAGTGTTATTGTAGACTACTTTGTCACTAGCCAATTGTATTTATTTCTCTCTTCAGTTCTCTCTTCAAAAGGGTTTGTTTGATGTAACAATACCAGGGGTTAAGCGTTAGGCAGGATCACAGAGGATCATTCCGCTTTACAAATAAATGAAGTATAGTGACTGAAAGTAGCCTTTACCCTTTCCAAAACAACTGACCTAAAGCAGTATTTGTCAACCCAGGAATTGGGATGCACATCTTTGTCCCAGACCAGCATCTGATTCAACATATCAACTGAACTGGGACAAAGATCAACCCTATTATGAAAGTGTCCTTCAGCTCCCAGTACCACGACATGCTGTGGGCCTTACACACTACAACTCCATCATCTAACCAAGTTGGCAAATGTTTCTCGTCCTTCCCAAAGTATCCGTCTCCCTTCTCGGCCAGACTGGGAAAAGGTGGGAGAGCATTCCTCAAAAAACGAGGCATGTCCCGGCACGACCAATCTGCCCGAAGGAGGAGCGAGCAGAGCAGTCTTCTCCAGAGTGCCGAGCCATGTGTAACCTTATCCACCTGATGGATGTCAACCAGGCTAGCTTTTAATCCAGGGCCAACAGCCAGCTCTCTCTCGCCTCTGATTACAGCACAGAGAAACAGCCCACAGGCCAAATATGTGTTCCCTCTGATACTGAGAGCTGCCCCTAATCTATTTATATGTTTGTGTTTGCGAGAGCTGCCCTGTGTGTTTGAGAGAGAGAGACGGTGTGAGTTTGTGTGCGTGTGTGTGTCAATGAGTGAGTAAGTGAAAGGGAGAGAGATCCTATTATTTTCTCTGTATTGGGTTTTGCTTGACCTAAAATCACCACCATCAATCTCTGTGAATAGGTAGGTATAAGCGTCTAGAGCAGACAGAGTCAAGCACAGGAGGTTGGTGGCACCTTAAATTGGGGAGAACGGGCTCACGTTAATGACTGGAGCAGAATCAGTGGAATGGTATCAAATACATCAAACACATTTGACTTTGGGGCTCCCGAGTGGCGCAGCGGTCCAAGGCACTGCTTCTCAGTGGTAAAAGCGTCACTACAGACACTGGTTCGATTCCATGCTGTATCAAAACCGGACGTGATTGGGAGTCCCATAGGGCGGTGCACAATTGGCTGAGCATCGCCTGGGTTAGGGTTTGGCCGGGGTAAGCCGTCATTGTAAATAAGAATTTGTTCTTAACTGACTTGGTTAAATAAATATATTGAACACATGGTTTCCAGGTTTATGATGCCATTCCATTTGCTCTGTTTTGGCCATTCCTCTGGAGTCAAGTGTTTTTATTCACACAGAAACACACACACAATATGGAAAATTGTATCTGTGCAGGTTCCTAAAAAATAAAACAATTATATTTCCTCTGTTTGCATATTTATACAAATCACTACATTCAAGGGGCTGCACTATCTGAGAAACCCAATCTTCTCGATTGGTATTATGACCTACACAATTTCATTGTAACACAAAGTTAGCATTTTGTCTTTCAATTATTTGATGGCACAATCCCTTCTTCAAAGCCACCACAAACAGAAAAATAACCTCATCCCGGGAAGACCATTTAGCATCATGTATTGTAGTGTAAAGGAGGATGCAGCAATCAGCAACCAAACCGATAGAATGAGCGACCAGCCGGCTTGGGTAGCAACCTTAAGACGTGTCGAATGAATACATTTATCACAATACCGTTTATGAAAATGTCATTCATAATTTGAATATATTTGGTAAACCGTTGTGTAAAAGTGATAATGCCCTCGAATCCTGTGTCGACTTTGTCTCGGGCCAAACAACAGCCGTGCCAATATATCCTCCAAAAAACGGCTTCTCGGTCATTATCACTTTAGTAAAGGATGAGCAATGAGCAAATGCAGTGTAGAAGAGGGGTATAATACAGAAAACTTGGACAAAAAAACACATTGTCGAGGTTTTTGTTCAGACATACAGAGATACTGTATGTAGAAGATTTAGAAAAGCTTACGAGGTAAGTCATTGACAACTCCTTGTTAGCCTGCTATCTAAGTCACTGACAACTCAATGTTAGCTACGAGCTAACTGAATGACAGATTCTAGCTGACTTAATGTAAAAACTTCAAGCTAACTCATTGACAACTCATTGTTAAACACCAGCTAACACCTTGACAAGTCATTTTTAACTACACTGAACAAAAATATAAAAAGCAACGTGTAAAGTGTTGGCCCAATGTTTCATGAGCTGAAATAAAATATCGTGGAAATGTTCCATACGCACAAAATGCTTTTTCCTCTCAAATTTTGTGCACAAATTTGTTTACGTCCCTGTTAGTGAGCATTTTTCCTTTGCCAAGATAATCCATCCACATGACAGGTGTGGCATATCAAGAAGCTGATTGAACAGCATGATCATTACACAGGTGCACCTTATGCTGGGGACAATAAAAGGCCACTCTAAAATGTGTAGTTTGTCACACAACGCAATGCACAGATGTCTCAATTTGAGGGAGCATTCAATTTGCATGCTGACTGCATGAATGTCCACCAGAGCTGTTGCCGGAGAATTGCCGCCTCCAACGTCGTTTTACAGAATTCAGCAGTACGTCCAACCGACCTCACAACCGCAGACCACTTGTATGACGTTGTGTGGGCGAGCAGTATGATGTGGTCAACGTTTTGAACAGAGTGCCCCATGGTGGTGGTGGGGTTATGGTATGGGCAGGCATAAACTGAGGACAATGAACAAAAGAGCATTATATCGATGGCAATTTGAATGCACAGGGATACCGTGACGAGATCCTGAGGCCCATTGTCGTGCCATTTATCCACCACCATCACCTCATGTTTCAGCCTGAAAATGCACAGCCCCATGTCGCAAGGATCTTTACACAATTCCTGGAAACTGAAAATGTTCCAGTTCTTCCACGGCCTGTATATTCACCAGACATTTCAGCCATTGAGCATGTTTGTGATGCTCTGGATTGACATGTATGACAGTGTGTTCCAGTTCCCGCCAATATCCAGCAACTTCGCACAGCCACTGAAGGGGAATGAGACAACACTCCAAAGGCCACAAACAACAGCCTGATCAACTCTATGTGGAAGAGATGTGTCACGCTGCATGAGGCAATACTGACTGGTATTCAGATACTGACTGGTATTCTGATCTACGCCTCTACCTTTAAAGGTATCTGTGGCCAACAGATGCATATCTGTATTCCCAGTCATGTGAAATCCATAGATAAGTGCCTACTGAATTTATTTCAATTGACTGAATTCCTTATACAGTTGAAGTCGGACGTTTACATACACTTAGGTTGGAGTCATTAAACTAGTTTTTCAACCACTCCAAACATGTCTTGTTAACAAACGATAGTTTTGGCAAGTTGGTTAGGACATCTACTTTGTGCAAGCTTCTGATAGGCTAATTGACATCATTTGAGTCAATTGGAGGTGTACCTGTGGATGTATTTCAAGGCCAACCTTCAAACTCAGTGCCTCTTTGCTGACATCATGGGAAAATCAAAAGAAATCAGCCACGACCTCAGAAAAAAAATTGTAGACCCCCACAAGTCTGGTTCATCCTTGGGAGCAATTCCCAAATGTCTGAAGGTACCACATTCATCTGTACAAACATTAGTACGCAAGTATAAACAGGAAGGAAGGAGACGTGTTCTGTCTCCTAGAGATGAACGTACTTTCGTGCGAAAAGTGCAAATCAATCCCAGAACAACAGCAAAGGACCTTGTGAAGATGCTGGAGGAAACAGGTACAGAAGTATCTCTATACACAGTCAAACAAGTCCTATATCGACATAACCTGAAAGGCCGCTCAGCAAGGAAAAAGCCACTGCTCCAAAACAGCCATAAAAAAGCCAGACTACGGTTTGCAACTGCACATGGGGACAAAGATCATACTTTTTGGAGAAACGTCCTCTTGTCTGATGAAACAAAAACAGAACTGTTTGGAGGAGGCTTGCAAGCCGAAGAACACCATCCCAACCGTGAAGCACGGGGGTGGCAGCATCATGTTGTGGGGGTGCTTTGCTGTAGGAAAGACTGGTGCATTTCACAAAATAGATGGCATCATGAGGCAGGAAATTTATGCGGATATGTTGAAGCAACATCTCAATATATCAGTCAGAAAGCTTGGTTGCAAATAGGTCTTCCAAATGGGCAATGACCCCATGCAGACTTCCAAAGTTGTGGCAAAATGGATTAAGGACAACAAAGTCAAGGTATTGGAGAGGCCATCACTCTGACCTCAATCCTATAGAACATTTTTGGGCAGAATTGAGAAAGCATGTGCCAGCAAGGAGGCCTACAAACCTGACTCAGTTACACCAGCTCTGTCAGGAGGAATGGGACAAAATTCACCCAACTTCTTGTGGGAAGCTTGTGGAAGTGTTTGACCCAAGTTAAACAATTTAAAGCAATGCTACAATATACTAATTGAGTGTAAGTAAACTTCTGACCCACTGGGAATGTGATGAAAGAAATAAAAGCTGAAATAAAGACATTCTCTCTACTATTTTTCTGACATTTCACATACTTAAAATAAAGTGGTGATCCTAACAGACTTAAGACAGGGAATTTTTACTAGGATTAAATGTCAGGAATTGTGAAAAACTGAGCTTTAACGTATTTGGCTAAGGTGTATGTAAACTTCCGACTTCAACTGTACGAACTGTTGCGTCTATATTGCAGGGTACCCAGTCCACAAACAGCAGTGGGATGCATTCATCGATGGGAAGGGAAGCCAAGCTTCCCCAAATATTTGACCAATAAAACATTTTACATGATAAAATAATTAATATTTCGTCAATCTCTGTTTTCATAATTTTCCGTCAATTCGCAAGTGGCTGAATCTTATCATCCGAGCGAGGGAAACGGAGCCCCTCTGCCAGTGTGTGTAGCCCATGTATCTGATGCTCTCTGGACCAAAAGAGTATGACATGTTGAATATGTAGCCCTTTTAGGCTCATGTTAACTAGCTAGCTAACTTTGCTGGTTCATTTTTACCTGTGTGAGGAAGTTAGGCTAGCAAGCATTTTAGCTAGGTAGCCTATGACAACAACAAAAATAAAAGCGTACTACAGTACATGACAGAGCCATAGACCAATTTGCCGACATAAAAGAGAGCGAATGGCATTGACGTTCAACTAGTCTACAAGTAGGGTGTCTCAATTTTATTTATTTTTTACTTGTGCGCACCAATGCTCACGCACACACACGAACAGAAATCAATACCATGGACAGCCACATGATATTTAGCAACATTGATTGGACTAAATTGTTTTTTGGTATCTTTAAGTTTCTGTTCAGTGTATTAAAATATGCATATAAAGCCTTTGTTGATTTGATGATGTTTAAATGTTTAAGTTGAAACGGTGCTGGAATAGCGTAGGCAGTGCTCCTGTTGTCTTTGTGCTGACTTGCGGTAACTCTGTGGTTGTACATCAGTAGTCGTTCAGTAAACCGTTGAAAACATGCTGCAGGTTTGTTACATGCAATATTTTCTTTGTGGACTTCACCAGCCAGATGTTGCTCTCCTGTTTTGTGATGAAACAAACGTATGTGTAGATCAGTTTATTCCGCCACTATGTGACTGTCGTCTTTTCGTTGTCTCTGCCTTATTGTATGTGACGGTTACGTATGAACGAATGAGTTACAAAGAAAACAATGCGATTATCACAGCATAGGTTGTACTATGTTTTTTTTTTACTGGCTTGGCTTTCTCAGGGATTTTACCCACGTACCCCTACTGCCAGAACGGTAAACTAAGCCCTGGCCTCACAAGGACTTCATCCCACATGCTAACTGGATAATGTTGGTGTCAGCTGGCTCGCTAGGAGGCAGCCAGGGGAGATTGAGGCGAGGGTTCTTGTGCTGCTGGTCTCGAGGCTCGACGGGGGCTTTTACGACCACCTCAGCTGCCTGGGCTCCGTCCTCCCTGACAAGGGGAATGCAGGCATCTGTTCCGTTTACAAAGACAAGGGGACGCAAGGGTCACACAGCACCAAAACAGGGTAACACATGCAGCCTCTGGAACTTGGAAGTCAATGGGTGCATATAGACACTGCAAAAGTGCAAACGTTACTGAAAATGACTATAATCTCAAACACATGGCACAGCTTCGGATGAAGAAATCCTGGAGATTGTGGTTGTATCAGATACTCACTTTACTTTTATAACCAAGATAAATCATCCATTTCACTTTCTCACAAAAATATGTTTAGAAGTAAATACCTTTACAAGTATTATGAGAGCAGATGGATTGCCAAAGTTGTGCTTGTGTAACCGATGTGAAATGGCTAGCTCGTTAGCGGTGGTGCGCTCTAATAGCATTTCAATCGGTGACGTCACTCACTCTGAGATCTGAAGTAGTTGTTCCCCTTGCTCTGCAAGGGCCGTGGCTTTTGTGGCGCGATGGGTAACGATGCTTCGTGGGTGTCAGTTGTCTGTGTGTGCAGAGGGTCCCTGGTTCAAGCCCGGGTAGGGGCGAGGGGATGGACGAAAGTTAAACTGTTACACTTGACAAGTAGGCCTAACCCAATAGTTACATTTTCTCGTAAACAAACGGTCTTCGACAAGTAATCTAACTAATCCCATCCAAAAGGGTGCCTTATGGTGACCACAGTGCCTTTCCACTATGCCAACATCTGTGCCAACTGCCAACCATTGTCTTGCCATTTGTAAAATGGTTTCCTGCAGTAGCATCAGGGCTCGAATGATCGTAAATGGCAGTGCCACCTTGGGCTGGCACAATGCCCAGACACTAAGGGGCCACATGTGGCACGAGCACGTGCATTAGGGCTAATCCATGCCAACTACCAACGTCTCTTCCACCCCCAACCCCTCCCTCCACCCACTCCTGCCCCAAAAGGTGCCCTCTTAGACGTTTTTACCTGCCAATATGCCTTCAGGCACATAGCCTTGCCAACCTCCAGTGAAACCTCCATCAAACGTCCCCTCCTAAGCCCACTCCAGGGAGTAGTAACATGGCACTTAGCTGACGCCCTTGTCCAGGAGAGCGCAGTTATAGTACGCACAGAATGCACAGCATTCTGGATAATCCATCTCAGCTCCTGGGTGTAGCATGCGGATGAAGCTACCTTGCCTGAGGGTACGAGCAACATGGCGCACCACCTCCTATGGGAATTAGAACGGTGACACTCAAGAGTCACCTCTCTCTCACACACACACACACGCGCACACACACACACACTCCTACGTCTCTCCACTTCTACTCAACCTCCTATCCTTCACTAAACAACCTTACTAAATAGACAGCAGGCTTAAGGGGTTCTGAGAGGCTGGAGTCTCCCCCTAAACTAATGGTTCCCAAAATGAACTCTAATGGGAATCTGAGGGCAGGGGAAATGGGGTCTTTATCTCTCCATCAGTTTGGCACTGGCTGGACTCTGCTGGGCCGGGGTTTAAAGGAGGGCATCAGAACTGTTGTGGCAGGAACTTTAAAAGACAGGGAGATGGAAAGAGAGAGATGGAAAGAGAGAGAGAGGGGAAGAGAGAGAGAGGGGAAGAGGAAGAGATATATATAGAGTGGCTGAGGAAGAGAGAAACAAAAATAGAGAGGGGGAGAGAGAAAGAAACAGAAAGAGAGCGAGAGAACCAGGGAGAGGAAGATAGGATCAGGCGGTTAGATCCGGGGCAGGTCAGAGTTGGATTAACCTGTGCAGGGATTAGCCACTGCCGAGAGGGGGGTCTGAAGCCTCCTCAAGCAGGTGCCCATGGTGCCAGTTGCCAGTGTGTGTGTGTGTGTGTGTGTGTGTGTGTAAAAGAGATAACAGCGTGCAGTATGAGGGTTCAAGATTGAGGGGGTCGTGTATTTGATGAATTTAGTGTTTACATTACATTTTGAATATGTCTATGTGGATTTGTGTGAACGACCATGTACACAGTAACTGTAGGTGTGTGCTCGAGAGCCAATGTTTAGATCTACACTCACCAGACAGTTTATTAGGTACACCCGTCTTATACCAGGTCAGTCCCCCCTTTGCCTCCAGAACAGCTACAATTCTTCGGGGCATTCTACAAGGTGTGGGAAACGTTCCACAGGGATGTTGGTCCATGCTGACGGATGGCATCATGTAGTTGCTGCAGATTGGATGGCGGTACATTCATGCTGTGAACAGCCTGTTCCATCTCATCCCAAAGAGGCTCTATTGAGTTGAGGTCTGGGGACTGACCAGGCCACCCAAGTACACTGAACTCACTGTCACGTTCCAGGCAATGTTTTTCCAGTCCTCAGTTGTCCAGTGTTGGAGATCTTGTGCTCATTGGAGCCGCTTCTTCTTGGTTTTAGCTGATCGGAGTGGAACCTGGTGTGGTCGCCTGCTGCAACAGCCCATCTGTGATGAGAATTGACGAGTTGCGCATTCCGATATGCTGTTCTGCACACCACTGTTGTACTGTACTGTTGTTTGTCTGTTTGTGGCCCGCCTGTTAGCTTGCACTATTCTTGCCATTCTCCTTCAACCTTTCTCATCAACGAGCTGTTTTCCCCACAGGACAGCCACTGACTGGATGTATTTTGTTTGTCGCAACATTCTCTGGAAACCCTAGACACGTGTCATGTGTGAAATGCCCAGAAGGGTGGCCGTTTCTGAGATACGGATCCAGGGTGCCTGGCACCAACAATAATACCACGCTGAGTTGCTTCGGTCACTCATTTTGCCCAATCTAACGTTCAATCAAACTGTAACTGAATGCCTCAATGCCTGTCTGCCAGATTTATATAGCAAACCACGGCCACGTGACTCACTGTCTGTAGGAGCGATCCATTTTCGTGAACGGGGCGGTGTATATTTGTGGCTTTACACCTTTAAACACACACACACAGCGCCTATAGTGCTGCCCACCTCTTCTCCTCTCTTCTCCTCCTCAGTCCACGCACGCACGCGTACACACACACCATGGATCCTTCCCTTCCACCATCATAGCTAGAGAGACTGGTGTCTCCATTTGCTCTAAGCTCTCCCTGAAGTATCCAAGCCAGATAGGGTCATCTCGGGCACACAGTGGCCTACCAAACCCCCCTTCCACACACAAACACGTACTCTCTCTCACACACACACACACACACACACACACACACACACACACACACACACACACACACACACACACACACACACACACACACACACACACACACACACACACACACACACACACACACACACACACACACACACACCCACACCCACACCATGGGTCAATGACCAGGTTGTATCAACAGCAATCACAGACTGCTTCACTAGTGGCTTCGCGTGACATTTGATGAGATTGATCTCCTTGTCTCTTCTCTGCCACTCTCCTGGGAGAGTCTGAGGATCAGAGGCTGTTTTCCTAGGCGATTCCTTCTCTGAAGATGACCAGGCTTTACTCTGGAAACAGCTGGGATCTCAGACTGAAACAATGGCCTGGGTTCAGGCTCTCACCATTTTATATTAACTGAAAGAGGATAACGTCTGCGGTTGTGATTTGGGGAGGTTTTGTTTTTGTAAGGGATAATCATTTCCTCAAATGGCCCCTTTGACAGGAACTGATGTGACACTAGGACAGTGAGAGTTATTATCTAGTCTACTGGAATGGATGTGACACTAGGACAGTGAGAGTTATGATCTAGTCTACTGGAATGGATGTGACACTAGGACAGTGAGAGTTATGATCTAGTCTACTGGAATGGATGTGACACTAGGAGAATAAGAGTTATGATCTAGTCTACTGGAATGGATGTGACACTAGGACAATAAGAGTTATGATCTAGTCTACTGGAATGGATGTGGCACTAGGACAATAAGAGTTATTATCTATCTGGAAGTCTACTGGAATGGGAATGATGACACTAGGACAGTGAGAGTTATGATCAGTGAGAGTTAGATCTACTGGAATGGATGTGACACTAGGACAGTGAGAGTTATGATCTAATGACTGGAATGGATGATGAATGGGATGTGACACTAGGACAGTGAGAGTTATGATCTAATTGACTGGAATGGATGTGACACTAGGACAGTGAGAGTTATGATCTAATTGACTGGAATGGATGTGACACTAGGACAGTGAGAGTTATGATCTAGTCTACTGGAATAGATGTGACACTAGGACAGTGAGAGTTATGATCTAGTCTACTGGAATAGATGTGACACTAGGACAGTGAGAGTTATGATCTAGTCTACTGGAATAGATGTGACACTAGGACAGTGAGAGTTATGATCTAGTCTACTGGAATGGATGTGACACTAGGACAGTGAGAGTTATGATCTAGTCTACTGGAATAGATGGACACTAGGACAGTGTTATGACACTGGAATGGATGTGACACTAGGACAGTGAGAGTTATGATCTAGTCTACTGGAATGGATGTGACACTAGGACAGTGAGAGTTATGATCTGTCTACTGGAATAGATGTGACACTAGGACAGTGTTAGATCTAGTCTACTGGAATAGATGTGACACTAGGACAGTGAGAGTTATGATCTAGTCTACTGGAATGGATGTGACACTAGGACAGTGAGAGTTATGAGTCACTGGAATAGATGTGACACTAGGACAGTGAGAGTTATGATCTAGTCTACTGGAATAGATGTGACACTAGGACAGTAAGAGTTATGATCTAGTCTACTGGAATAGATGTGACACTAGGACAGTGAGAGTTATGATCTAGTCTACTGGAATAGATGTGACACTAGGACAGTGAGAGTTATGATCTAGTCTACTGGAATAGATGTGACACTACTAGGATCTAGTCTACTGGAATAGATGTGACACTAGGACAGTGAGAGATCTAGTCTACTGGAATAGATGTGACACTAGGACAGTGAGAGTTATGATCTCGTCCACTGGATTGAATAGATGTGGTTATGATCTAGTCTACTGGAATAGATGTGACACTAGGACAGTGAGAGTTATGATCTCGTCCACTGGATTCCCGTACCTTTGTTTTTACACAGCTGCTACTCTCTGTTTATTATCTATGTATAGTCACTTGACCTCTACCTACATGTACAAATGACCTCAACTCACCTGCACATTGACTCGGTACCGGTACCACTGTATATAGCCTCGTTATTGTTTACATTTTTACTTTAGTTTATTTAGTAAATATTTTCTTAACTCTCTTTCTTGAACTGCATTGTTGGTTAAGGGCTTGTAAGTAAGCATTTCATGGTAAGGTCTAGCTAGACCTGTTGTATTCGGGTTGCATGTGACAAATAAAATGTGACTTGATTTGAACTGACGAGACTATGATCTAGTCTACTGGATGCCCTGTGCTTTATAGGCAACACGTGAAGTCGGGAGTTTTTCCATGGGATCTCTGAGGAAACCAGTAACACCAGCTCTGCTCTCTCTGATGTAAGGATCCCATGTAAGCAGTTGGCAAACTTGGCACTCCTTGATGATGCCATGTCATGCAAAGCATCATCAACACACATACAGTACCAGTCAAACGTTTGGACACACCTACTCATTCCAGGGTTATCTTTTTCTCTTCTTTTCTTTGACTGTTTTCATTGTAGAATAATAGTGAAGACATCAAAACTATGAAATAACACATAAAATAATGTAGTAACCAAAAGATCCAATTCATCCCAAACCATCTCAACTTGTTTGGGTGACTGTGGAGGCCAGGTCATCTGATGCAGTACTCCATCACTCTCCTTCTTGGTCAAATAGCCCTTACACAGCCTGGAGGTGTGTTGGGTCATTGTCCTGTGTCATTGTTCTGTTGAAAAACAAATGTTTGTCCCACTAAGCGCAAACCAGATGGGATGGCATATCGCTGCAGAATGCTGTGGTAGCCATGCTGGTTAAGCACATCCTCCTCCATGCTTCACTGTGGGAACCACACATGCGGAGATCATCCGCTCATCTACTCTATGTCTCACAAAGACACGGCAGATGGAACAAAAAAATGTCAAATTTGGCCCAAGCAAGTCTCTTCTTATTATTGGTGTCCTTTACTAGTGGTTTCTTTGCAGCAACTCGACCATGAAGGCCTGATTCACTTGAATACACTTTCAATGTTCTTGACATTTTCCAGATTGACTGACCTTCATGTCTTAAAGTGCTGATGTACTTTTGTTTCTCTTTGCTTATTTGAGCTGTTCTTGCCATAATGTGGACTTGGTCTTTTACCAAAACGGGCTATCTTCTGTATACCACCCCTACCTTGTCACAACACAACTGACTGGCTCAAATCCATTAAGAAGGAAAGAAATTCCACAACTTAACAAAGCACACCTGTTAATTGAAATGCATTCCAGATGACTACCTTATGAATCTGGTTGAGAGAATGCAAAAAGTGTGCAAAGCTGTCATAAAGGCAAAGGGTGGCTACTTTGAAGAATCTGAAATCTGAAATATATTTGTTTAACACTTTTTTGGTTACGACATGATTCCATACGTTTAATTTCATAGTATTTAATAGTTATTCTGCAATGTAGAAAATAGCAAAAAGAGAGAAAAACCCTGGAATGGTACTGTACATCATTAATGCGCTCCGATGTTGTGCAACTGAAATAAACGCGGCGACAAGGAGTAATATAGTCTCACATTTACTTAGATTTCTTTGCATTATCAAAGTAGGGTTATTCAATTGAATATCTTATTACTATTGGATGGTTTAAGGAATTGGACAGTTCCATGTAGTCTTACCATGGTGGACAGTGAACAATGTTCAGTCAAACAGACTAAAAGGTGACTAAATTGTTATCAATCAAAAATAAATCCTGTAAAATCAACTTCCCAAATGACTTCTGAATGACTTCTGAATGGCTTCAAAGAAAATAGCACTGCTACAAAATGCCTCATCTTACTTGATGGACTTTATATCTGTCATTGAGTATTTTTTGGAAAGCGCTTTCCCAGCATGATGGCTACAGCTCTGTATGCAGATCGGAGAAAAGAACACTGGAAAATTAAGATCCAGCTCATAAAGTGTGCTCTCCCGAAGACTCTCCATGGTTGACCTTGCGCATAATGGCCACTTAATAAGTCATATTCTGGTGAAGGCCAGCGTGTATTGGGAATGAGAGTTCCAGTTTCAGGTTGTAGAAGTCCTATATACTGGATACGCATGGTACACAGTCCAACAAAAGGCTTGACTTTCAGGTTCCATCTTGACAATGACACAACAAGAAGAAATAAGAAAAGATAAGAATATGACTATAAAGTAAATAGCTCAGTATATATATATATATTTTGCATTAGTATAATACAGAAAGTGAATTTATAGTCCAATATTTACGTGTAAAAACAGTGCATGACCTGAGCAGTATAATAAGAGTCTGGTAGCAGCAGTTGTGTGTGTTGCAGGAATGTATATGTGTGTGCATGAGTGAGTGCATGTGTGCTAATTTGTGGAGAATCAGAGCAGGTGGTCAGTCCAGTTCCAGTGTTCAGCAGTCTGATGGCTTTAAGATAGAATTTGTCTCTGAGCCTGTTGGTATCAGACCTCATTCTCTGATGGTAAGGGAAAGAACAGCTTGTGGCTGGGGTGTGTGGGGTCCTTGATGATGCTGCGTGCCTTCCTCGGGCACCGATTCGAGTAGATGGCCTGAATGGGTGCGGGCACAGTCCCAGTGATGTACTGGGTCATCTTCGCCACTCGCTGGAGGGCCTTGCAGTCGTGGACCAAGAAATTCCCATACCGTGCCATGATACAACCGGTCAGTACGCTCCCTTTGTGACTCTCTCTACTGCAGCCCTATTAATGTGGATCGGGATATGTTCCTTCTGCTTCTGAAGTCAAAAATCAACTTCTTTGTTCTGCTGACGTTGAGGAAGAGGTTGCTGTCATGACACCACAATGCCAGTTCACTTATCTCCTCCCTATAGGCTGACCTGTCGTTGTTGGTTATCAGGCCTACAACCGTGGTGTCGTCAGCAAACTTGATGATGGAGTTGGTGTCCTGCAAAGCCACACAGTCGTGGGTGAACAGGGAGTACAGCAGAGGGCTGAGAACACACCCCTGGGGGGCTCCTGTGTTAAGAGTAGTGTGGAGGAGGTGTTGTTGCCAGCCTCACAGCCTGTGGTCTGCCTGTCAGGAAGTCCCAAATCCAGCTGTAGAGGGTGGTGTTCAGACCCAGGGCTCTGAGCTTGGTGTCGAGCTAGGAGAGAACAATAGTGTTAAATGCTGAACAATGACAAAGGCATCTTCTGTGGATCTGTTAGAGCTGTAGGCAAATTGGAGTGGGTTAAATGTGCCAGGCATGCTGGCCTTGATGTGGGCCATGACCAACTTCTCAAAGCACTTCATGATGACTGAGGTGAGCACAACGAGGCGATAGTCATTTGGACATGTCACCTTGTTTTTCTTGGGCACTGGGATGATGGTGATCTCCTTAAAGCAGGTGGGGACTACAGCTTGGGACAAAGACAGGTTGAAGATGTCCGAGAAGACAGCCGCAAGCTGGTCGGCACACACTGGCGCGGCCAGGGATGCCATCTGGCTACGGCTTTGTGAGTATTCACTCATTTGAGAGTTTTCCTCATGTCAGCGTCAGAGAGTGAAAGCACCTGGTCGTCCGGAACAGCGAGAGTCTTCCTGAATGCTCAGTATTGTCTGCCTAAAAACGAGCATAAAATGTGTTAAGCTCGTCTGGGAGGGAGGCTTCGGTGGGCACCACACAGATGGATTTGCCTTTGTCGTCTGTAAGAATCGGTAGACCCATCAATTAAAGTTTGAGTCCGTATTGTCGTTTTGCATCCCTAATGGATTTGCGGAGCTCGTACCTGCTTGCCTTGTATGCCTCGCGCCCCCGAGTCACCTGGGTTTGTTCTGCTGACATTGAATGCTGCAGTATTGGCTCTTAGCATGGTACGGCTATCTCCGTTCATCTCGGGGTTCTGGTTGGGATATGCCCGGATTGTTATTGTTGGTACAACATCATCAACACATGTCCTAACATGTCTCGTCAGTCAGCCTGTCAGCCTCTCATCAGTCAGCAAGTCAGCCTGGTATATTCCTCAATGTTGATGGATGAGTCCTGGGTGGATGAATCGTTGAACATACTGTATTTCAATCTGTATTCTCAAAACAATCCAGCAGTTTTGAGTCTGAGAGAATCTGAGAGAATCTGAGAGAATCGTTATCGAATGAGGCTCAGACCAAGTTTCTGGTCCCAATTAACATGAACTGTAAAAGGCTAGTAATTGGCCAACCAAAAACACTCCACAGGTTTTGGAAGTGATTTGGGGAGAGGCTAGAAGTCAAATAAAAAAACCTTCCATTATACAGTATCACAATGGTCTACTGTATTTATTATGTTATGGTGTGGAGTATTGAGACATTCTTCAATTCTCTATATCATGTATTATAGTGTTATAGATAATTACAGAATATCACAGCACTAAAGTAGTGTATTCCATCACTAAAATGGCTGCCATGGCATCATCCAGGTGGGTGATTGGTATCCATCATAGCACTGAGACTGCACTTGAGACTGCACTTGTGAAGGTGGTAAATTACCTTTTAATGGCATCAGACCGAGGCTCTGCATCTGTCCTCGTGCTCCTAGACCTTAGTGCTGCTTTTGATACCATTGATCACCACATTCTTTTGGAGAGATTGGAAACCCAAATTGGTCTACACGGACAAGTTCTGGCCTGGTTGAGATCTTATCTGTCGGAAAAATATCAGTTTGTCTCTGTGAATGGTTTGTCCTCTGACAAATTAACTGTAAATTTCGGTGTTCCTCAAGGTTCCGTTTTAGGACAACTATTGTTTTCCCTATATATTTGACCTCTTGGGGATGTCAGTCGAAAACATAATGTTAACTTTCACTGCTATGCGGATGAGACACAGCTGTACATTTCAATGAAACATGGTGAAGCCCCAAAATTGCCCTCGCTAGAAGCATGTGTTTCAGACATAAGAAAGTGGATGGCTGCAAACGTTCTACTTTTAAACTCGGACAAAACAGAGATGCTTGTTCTAGGTCCCAAGAAACAAAGAGATCTTCTGTTGAATCTGACAATTAATCTTAATGGTTGTACAGTCATCTCAAATAAAACTGTGAAGGACCTCGGCGTTACTCTGGACCCTGATCTCTCTTTTGAAGAACATATCAAGACCATTTCAAGGATAGCTTTTTTCCATCGATGTAACATTGCAAAAATCTGAAACTTTCTGTCCAAAAATGATGCAGAAAAAATTAATCCATGCTTTTGTCACTTCTAGATTAGACTACTGCAATGCTCTACTTTCCGGCTACCCAGATAAAGCACTAAATAAACTTCAGTTAGTGCTAAATACGGCTGCTAGAATCCTGACTAGAACCAACAAATTTGATCATATTACTCCAGTGCTAGCCTCCCTACACTGGCTTCCTGTCAAAGCAAGGGCTGATTTCAAGGTTTTACTGCAAACCTACAAAGCATTACATGGGCTTGCTCCTACCTATCTCTCTGATTTGGTCCTGCCGTACATACCTACATGTACACTACGGTCACAAGACGCAGGCCTCCTAATTGTCCCTAGAATTTCTAAACAAACAGCTGGAGGCAGGGCTTCTCCTATAGAGCTCCATTTTTATGGAACGGTCTGCCTACCCATGTCAGAGACGCAAACTCGGTCTCAACCTTTAAGTCTTTACTGAAGACTCATCTCTTCAGTGGGTCATATGATTGAGTGTAGTCTGGCCCAGGAGTGGGAAGGTGAACGGAAAGGCTCTGGAGCAACGAACCGCCCTTGCTGTCTCTGCCTGGCCAGTTCCCCTCTTTCCACTGGGATTCTCTGCCTCTAACCCCATTACAGGGGCTTACTGGGGCTCTCTCATACCGTCCCTGGGAGGGGTGCATCACCTGAGTGGGTTGAGTCACTGATGTGATCACCCTGTCTGGTTTGGCGCCCCCCCCCCCCCCCCCCCCCCTGGGTTGTACCGTGGCGGAGATCTTTGTGGGCTATACTCAGCCTTGTCTCAGGATGGTAAGTTGGTGGTTGGAGATGTCCTTCTAGTGGTGTGGGGGCTGTGCTTTGGCAAAGTGGGTGGGATTATATCCTTCCTCTTTGGCCCTGTCCGGGGGTGTCCTCGGATGGGGCCACAGACCCCTCCTGTCTCAGCTTCCAGTATTTATGCTGCAGTAGTTTATGTGTCAGGGGGCTAGGGTCAGTTTGTTATATCTGGAGTACTTCTCCTGTCCTATTCGGTGTCCTGTGTGAATTTAAGTGTGCTCTCTCTAATTCTCTCTTTCTCTCTTGCTTTCTCCCTTTCGGAGGACCTGAGCCCTAGGACCATGCCTCAGGACTACCTGACATGATGACTCCTTGCTGTCCCCTGGCGTGCTGCTGCTCCAGTTTCAACTGTTCTGCCTTATTATTATTGGACCATGCTGGTCATTTATGAACATTTGAACATCTTGGCCATGTTCTGTTATTATCTCCACCCGGCACAGCCAGAAGAGGACTGGCCACCCCACATAGCCTGGTTCCTCTCTAGGTTTCTTCCTAGGTTTTGGCCTTTCTAGGGAGTTTTTCCTAGCCACCGTGCTTCTACACCTGCATTGCTTGCTGTTCGGGGTTTTAGGCTGGGTTTCTGTACAGCACTTTGAGATATCAGCTGATGTACGAAGGGCTATATAAATACATTTGATTTGCATGGCTATGCTGAAGATACAAGATATACGGGGAGCCTATCCACTTTGTAATTGTGAAAGATTGTGGTCGGACCACAAATATGTGACCGCATACTGTACAAACACACTGCAAAAAAGGTGGCCATTATTGTTTGGTTCTTTTCCTGAATGCCTTTGAATTTTTCTAACATTAAGTGGGTGTGATAATGATTCATTCAGGGGGAGAGTTTACATGGCGTCCCTGTGTAAATATTTCATTTAACTTCTAAGATGGGAGGGTTTCATTATTTATGACAAAGGACTGCGCACACTCCTGTGTAAAGAGCACAGTAAAATAAATATCGCTCCTCACTGATCTAATCATCATTACGCTTTTATGACATCCAAGCCCATAAGATAAGATACCAGAGATAAAACGCCAGCAAAGTTTGTCCTCCCATTCTCCCCCCAACCGACTTATCCATCTCGCTCACCACACCCTCACGAGTCCCCACCCCCTTTATTTCTCTCTCCCTCTCTTTCTCTTCTACACTGGTATCCCCTTCTCCTCATTTCCCCTTCTCTCCTCCCCTCCCATATGCTCTCCATCTACTATAGCTCTCTCTCTCTCACACACACACACACGCACACGCACACACACAGTTCCAGGTGAGGCTATTTAATGCCTTTTGTTAGAACGAGTGCAGGAGTCAATACTGCTTCGCCAGAAAATGGCCTCCCCTCTTCATCGAGTAGCCTTTCATTTCGATAAATTCCCTCTCCTGCCCAAACCCTCAAATGACTTTTGGGACTATATGTTACCCTGATAGAGAAGGAATTTGGAGGATTGGATCTTTTCATACATAGCTCACCCTATAACCAGTGATCTTGCCTTAGGCCTTTAGACTGAGTGAATGGATATTGAAGAAAGTAGTAGGTTTTACCCACAATAATCCTGATATGTGGGTGTCTCGACTACTTTAGTTGAATGTACTTACTGTAAGTCACTCTGGATAAGAGTGATAAAAGTCTCAAATGTAAGGTTACTTTGAGGTTCTGCTTACTCCCCAACCCCACCCTACTCCCTCCCAATTTACCACACTCTCTCTCTCCATCCCTCTAGACACTCCAGGGATATCACGCCCTGGTCGCACGCTCCTGCCATTAGCCAAAAATTCCCTCCCATCATCAGCCATTTAGCGCACCGCCGCTCTCGCCTAATGATGATGACCCTAGTGTGTGTGTGTGTGTGTGTGTGTGTGTGTGTGTGTGTGTGTGTGTGTGTGTGTGTGTGTGTGTGTGTGTGTGTGTGTGTGTGTGTGTGTGTGTGTGTGTGTGTGTGTGTGTGTGTGCAAGAGAGCGAGCGAAAGAAACAAGATAGACTGTTTGTGGGAATGTGTGTCTGTGCATGCGCCCCCGCCGACGCATCTGTTATCTGCGTCACCTTCACGTGTCATTGGCCGTGGGAAATGAGAAGCCCTCGCCACTCCGCTTCTCCCAAAGAAGACGAGCCGAGCCGCCCGCAGAAAGACCTGACGAGTGGCAATCAGATTTAGGGCTATGAAAATGTAAAGAGCCAGAGGTGTGATGGCTAACGCTAATATGCTAATAACCAGGAAGCATTGGTCATACAGAGCCTTCGGAAAGTATTCAGACCTCTTGACTTTTTCCACAATTTGTTACTTTACAGCCTTATTCAAAAATGGATTACATTTTTTTTAATCATCAGCAATCTACACACAATACCCCATAATGACAAAGCAAAAACAGTTATTACATTTGGTTTGCAAATTTATCAGAAATAAAAATACAGATATCTTATTTACATAAGTATAAAGAACCATTGCTATGAGACACGAAATGTAGCTCAGGTGTCTCCTGTTTCCATCGACCATCTTTGAGATGTTTCTTCAACTTGATTGGAGTCCTCCTGTGGCAGATTCAATTGATTGGACATGCTTTGGAAAGGCACACAACTGTCTACAAAAGGTCCCAGAGTTGACAGTGCATGTCACAGCAAAAACCGAGTCATGAGGTCAAAGGTATTGTCCATAGAGCTCCAAGACAGGATTGTTTCGAGGCACAGATGTGGCGAAGGGTACCAAAAAATGTCTGCAGCATTGAAGGTCACAAGAACACAGTGCCCTCCATCATTGTTAAATGGAAGAAGTTTGGAACCACCAAGACTATTCCTAGAGCTGGCCGCCCGGCCAAACTGATCAATCGGGGGAGAAGGGCCTTGGACATGGAGGTGACCAAGAACCTGATGGTCACTCTGACAAAGCTTGAGAGTTCCGCTGTGGAGATGGGAGATCCTTCTAGAAGGACAACCATCTCTGCAGCACTCCACCAATCAGGCCTTTATAGTACAGTGGCCAGACTCTGTCATGTGCCTTTTACTCATTAGTAATGACAGCCTGCTTGGAGTTTTTTAGAAAGCACCTAAAGACTCTCCGACCATGAGAAACAAGATTCTCTGGTCTGATGAAACCAAGATTGGCCTGAATGCCAAGCATCACGTTTAGAGGAAACCGGGCACCATCCCTACGGTGAAGCATGGTGGTGGCAGTATCAAGCTGTGGGGATGTTTTTCAGTGGCAGAGACTGGGACACTAGTCAGGATCGAGGGAAAGATGAATGGAGCAAAGTACAGAGAGATCCTTGATGAAAACCTACTCCAGAGAGCTCAGGAACTCAGACTGGGGCAAAGATTCACCTACCAACTGGATAATGACCCTAAGAACACAGCCAAGACAACGCAAGAGTGGCTTTAGGACAAGTCTCTGAATGTCCTTGAGTGGCCCAGCCAGAGTCTGGACTTGAACCCGGTCGAACATCTCTGGAGAGACCTGAAAATAGTTGTGCAGCAACACTCCCCATCCAACCTAACAGAGCTTGAGATGATCTGTAGAAAAGAATGGGAGAAACACCCCAAATAGCTTGCTGCCAAAGGTGCTTCAACAAAGTACTGAGTAAAGGGTCTGAATACTTATGTAATGGTGATGTTTCAGTTCTTATTTTATTTTAAATTAGCAAAAATGTCTAAAAACCTGTTTTTGCTTTGTCATTATGGGGTATTGTTCAATCAATTTCAATCAATTTTAGAATAGGGCTGTAACGTAACGTAAGTCAAGGGGTCTGAATACTTTACGAAGGCACTATTACCCAATCCTAACAATTAGAGGAAGAAAAGAGAAACCGGACCCAAGATCAGAATCTAGGGGCAACGGCACCCTACACTGGTGGCTGCAACAACATACACTACATGACCAAATTATTTGGAAACTGCTCGTTGAACATCTCATTCCAAAATCATGTGCATTAATATGGAGTTTGTCCTCCCTTTGCTGCTATAACAGCCTCCACTCTTCTGGGAAGGCTTTTCACTAGAAGTTGTAACATGTAGCATTTACAATTGACCGGGGCAGCTCTCGCACGGCAGACATTTGACGAACTGACTTGTTGGAAAGGTGGCATCCTATGACAGTGCCACGTTGAAAGTCACTGAGCTCTTCAGTAAGGCCATTCTACTGCCAATGTTGTCTATGGAGATTGCATGGCTGTGTGCTCGATTTTATACACCTGTCAGTAATGGGCGTGGCTGAAATAGCCTAATACACTCATTTGAAGGGGTGTCCACATACTTATGTATATATAGTGTACATCACATGCTTTCAACGTCCTTACTTTCATAATTTCCTTGCTCATGGTTCAGTGTCATTGAATAACATCACGGGTAGACCACAGCCGTCCCACCACACACACACACACACACACACACACACACACACACACACACACACACACACACACACACACACACACACACACACACACACACACACACACACACACGCACACACGCACACACGCACACACACACACACACAAGCTAAGCTCATATGAACAAAAACAATCACACACCAAAGAATTGCATAAACTGGCAAACATAGAGAGAGAAAGTGGTAGGAGAGAGAGAGTGGGGGGGGCGGGAGAGAGAGAGAGGGGATGGCATTATGTCTATCGGTGTAGATAATTGAATGTTGGAGCGGTTTTCTCCCAGCCTTTGTTGTTCAATCAATACGTCTGTTCCCACGAGAGCTAATCTGTATTAGCCGAATTAGCCGCTCGCTAACTCAGATGTCTCGACCGCGAGGCCCCTGCTCTCTCTCCTTGTCCAGTCCATTGTGATGTGGCCCATCACCCCACCCACAAAGCAGGGTGAGGTGGGGAAGACAATGACAACAACTGAGGTGGAATGTAACTTCGCATCCAAAAATGCCATAAATCCTTAAAAACATGCTATTTTCAAGCAATAAGGCCCAGGAGGGTGTGGTATTTGGTCAATATACCACGGCTTATGCCTGTTCTATTGCACGACGCAATGCGGAGTGCCTGGACACAGCCCTTAACCGTGGTATATTGGACATATACCACAAACCCTGAGGTGCCTTACTGCTGTTATCAACTGGTAACCAAAGTAATTAGAGCAGGAAAAATACATGTTTTGTCATACCTGTGGTATATGGGCTGTCAGCCATTCAGCATTCAGGGTGCGAACCACCCAGTTTATAATAGCCAATATAACCTTAACATGATGACCCAGATGTCTGTATATGAGTGAGTGTAGGAAAGTGAGTGAGTTAGTGTGTGGGTAGGGGTTTTATGGATATATAAGTGATTGTGCTTGTGGGTGGCTATTTCCTCTCCTCTCCACTTCCTTCCTCTCCTGGTGTTGTGAGCAACTGCATCAGTGGTGTTTCTCTCTGGGACTTCTGAGAGGACAGAGGTTTAGAAAAGTCTACAGAGAACAGCCGTGAATTAGCATCGCTGTCCAGAAGGGCTGCTAGCTGTGTTTTTGCGTTAGTGCTGGTGGCACAGGCAGAGAAGGTGTTTTTGCATATGTTTTTTCCTGTGGTGTATGTGTGGCTGTGTGTGTGTGTGTGGCTTACTTTGTGTGTTGATGTTAATCTGAATGTGTGTGTGTTCGTGGTTTAGTTCAGCGTGTGTGTGTGTGTGTGTCTGCATTAGCATTAAGGATGACAGGCCTGGCCCTGCTAATGAGAAGTGAAGGGAGACAGTAATTAAAACCCCAGGGAGAGAGAGAGAGAGAGAGAAAGGGGGAAGGGAGAGAGAGTGGGGAGGGAGGTGCATAGGGAGAGAGAAGGAAAGGGAGAGATGAGGTAGTGAAAGACAGAAAAGGAAAGAGAAAGAGAAAAAGAGAGAGAGAGAGAGAGATGGAGAGAGAGAGAGGAAGGGAGAGGGTCCCCAACCAAGGAGGGCCTATAGCAGCACATAGATCTTCTGCACAGACCTGGGCCCTGACAGTAAATCTCAGTAAGACAAAACTAATTGTGTTCCAAAAAATGTTTAGTTGTCAGCACCACAAATACAAATTCCATCTAGACACCATTGCCGTAGAGCACACAAAAAACTATACATACCTCGGCCTAAACATCAGTGCCACAGGTAACATCCACAAAGCTGTGAACAATCTGAGAGACAAGGTAAGAAGGGCCTTCTATGCCATCAAAAGGAACATAACATTCAACATACCAATTCTGAACTCTCCTGAGCTCGTACGGTAGTTGCAGCGATGAGACAAGACTGTAACTACCAATTGTGTACCACGAAAAAGGGGTACATTTTTTGTAAATAAAAAATTAATAATAATTAAGATTACACAGACCCACAAAGAATTCAAAAATAAAACCAATTTTGATGAACTCCGAAATCTATTGGATGAAATACCACAATCACAGCAGCAAGATTTGTGACCTGTTGCCACAAGGGCAACCAGTGAAGAACAAACACTATTGTAAATACAAGCTATATTTCTGTTTATTTATTTTCACATGTTTCCCATGCCACTAAACCTCTTAAATTGAAATTGAGAGGAAAAGAGGAGAGAGAGGGAGCGAAAGAGGGAGGGATGGGGAGAGAGAGGGAGTGAAAGAGGGAGGGGTGGGGAGAGAGAGGGAGCGAAAGAGGGAGGGGTGGGGAGAGAGAGGGAGCGAAAGAGGGAGGGGTGGGGAGAGAGAGGGAGCGAAAGAGGGAGGGGTGGGGAGAGAGAGGGAGCAAAGAGGGAAAGAGGAGAGAGAGAGGGAGCAAAAGAGGGAAAGAGGAGAGAGAGATGGAGTGAAGAGGGAAAGAGGATAGAGAGAGGAAGCAAAAGAGGGAAAGAGGAGAGAGAGGGAGCGAAAGAGGGAAAGAGGAGAGAGAGGGAGCAAAGCGGAAAAGAGGAGAGAGAGGGAGGGTTGGGGAGAGAGAGGGAGTGAAAGAGGGAGGGATGGGGAGAGAGAGGGAGCGAAAGAGGGAGGGATGGGGAGAGAGAGGGAGCGAAAGAGGGAGGGATGGGGAGAGAGGGAGCGAAAGAGGGAGGGATGCACATGTTTATTTTCACCACCAAGAAGACAGCATGTTCCCCCAAGAGCAATATTCTCTCTAAACTGGGCACGTGCGCTGGCCGCCAACCTCCTCCATGCCGCGCAGAAGAAATGCCAGGCCGCGCAGACACGCAAGAGATTGAACTTGGCTGAGTTTGCCCCATTGGTTTGCACTATATAGATCAACGTTTTTTCTGTGATCGAATCAACATTATATCAGCCCCTTTCCAATGCAACAAACCAAAACAAATATAACATGCAAGTGTGAGTCTGTGATTTTGTTGTAGGCAAAAAGGGGTAGCCCACGAGCAATGCTTTCAGATCAGTTCAGATCAGAGCGCATAACAGTGTGTGTGCACATTTCTTGGTACTCTTTGCTAGTTAGCAAGTTATTAGCCAAGTTATAGATAAATGTAAGTGAGCAATGGGGAATTAGGGTTCCTACAAGAGCACAGATCGTGTAGGCCACATTTCAAGCTATCTTTGAAAAGCCAGGGAGGTAAAAAGCTTATGTCTTAATTAAAGGGGCAGTGTTGTATTTTGAGACAGGTTTCAATACGCAAATAAGCCAATAGGCAGTGAGGTCGCCTACATAGTGTTTTTGCATCAGTCAACACAACACAATGCAATTTACAGTCACCTATTTGGCCCACGGTGTTACGGACCAAGTAAAAAGTCTATAATTCATGTCACGTCCCTCATAATGGAAAGTCTCATGCAATGTATGCCTGCATTGAACGCCACATATAGGCTACTGTAGGCTATATCGTAGAAATAAAAAGCTATGTCCATGTGAAAATGTTATGTGATTTGCTCCATTGGTTTTGTTGGTAGACCTACACTAACAAAAGTTTGGAGTCACTTAAAAATGTCCTTATTTTTGAAAGATCATAAAATAACATTCAATTGATAAGAAATACAGCGTAGACATTGTTAATGTTGTAAATGACTATTGTAGCTCGAAATGGCTGATTTTTAATGGAATATCTACATAGGAGTACAGAGGCCCATTATCAGCAACCATCACTCCTGTGTTCCAATGACACGTTGTGTTAGCTAATCCAAGTTTATCATTTTAAAAGGATAATAATTGATAATTAGAAAACCCTTTTGCAATTATGTTAGCACAGCTGAAAACCGTTGTCCTGATTAAAGAGGCAATGAAACTGGCCTTCTTTAGACTAGTTGAGTATCTGGAGCATCAGCATTTGTGGGTTCGATTACAGGCTCAAAATGGCCAGAAACATAGAACGTTCTTCCGAAACTCATCAGTCTATTCTTGTTCTAAGAAGTGAAGGCTATTCCATGCGAGAAATTGCCAAGAAACTGAAGTTCTAGTACAACGCTGTGCACTACTCCCTTCACAGAACAGCAAAAACTGTCTCTAACCAGAATAGAAAGAGGAGTGGGAAGCCCCGGTGCAAAACTGAGCAAGTATGTTAGAGTGTGTAGTTTGAGAAACAGACGCATCACAAGTCCTCAACTGGCAGCTTCATGAAATAGTACCCATCTCAACGTCAACATTGAAGTGGCGACTCCCGGGAAGCTGGCCTTCTTGGCAGAGTTCCTCTGTTCAGTGTCTGTGTTCTTTTGCCAATCTTAATCTTTCCTTTTTATTGGCCAGTCTGAGATATAGCTTTTTCTTTGCAACTCTGCCTAGAAGGTCAGCATCGCGTGCATGTACACAAATACATGCACATGAGCATACACACACACCTCTGTGTCGATAATGAACCTCATAACCTCGCCATGAAAAGACTAACACATACCGACACACACACACACACACACATCCCACTCTCCCTGACAACTTATTGGGATGAGTTTAAAAAGACAGCCCCATGATTGACAAATCACAAACTGAATCAGTAAAAACACAGATCAATAATTCACTGAGTGGGCATCGGTGGATCACCAGGAGGTGTGTGTGTGTGTGTGAAGCTTGTTTAGTGGTGTCTTTTTGGACCTGGCCTACTTCAGTTAGTTAACTGGGGACATGTGCAGCTTTGCTCTCTTGCCCTTCCATAAGCCATGTTTTCCATTCCAATATGTTACAGTACGTTCCGCCTGGCCAAAGGTACACAGGACTGTACTACTATTTCATCTTGGCTGGAGGTTTGGCTCAACTATCTCAGGACTGTGTATCCTCAGACATGTTGCAAGGACAGAGTGCTCAAACATTGTCACCAGCAATCATTTATCTTAGCCAATTGTAAGGTGAGCACACACAAACACACTCGCACGAATACACACAAACATGCACTTGAATACACACACAAACAGGGCAATGAATACACATCAGTATACACACACACACACACACACACACACACACACACACACACACACACACACACACACACACACACACACACACACACACACACACACACACACACACACACACACACCAGTGTGAGGGTAGATGTGGGGTCTGTCCTGAACGGACCAGCACATGTGTGATTATCCTGGAATTTCACGTTCCAAATCATCAAGTGTAATTGCCACGACATGATCACAAAAGTACAAATGAAAGACGGGGGAGCGAGCCATCCTTAAAGGCTCAGTGCAGTCGAAAACACAATTTTTCTGTGTTTTATACACTGAGTAGACAAAACATTAAGAACACCTGCTCTTTCCATGAGATAGACAGACTTGGTGAATCCAGGTGTAAGCTATGATCCCATATTTTTTTTTGTTTTGTTTTTATTTTACCTTTAATTTACTAGGCAAGTCAGTTAAGAACAAATTCTTATTTTTAATGACGGCCTAGGAACAGTGGGTTAACTGCCTGTTCAGGGGCAGAACAACAGATTTGTACCTTGTCAGCTCGGGGATTTGAACTTGCAACCTTTCGGTTACTGGTCCAACGCTCTAACCACTAGGCTACCCTGCCGCCCCAAATGATGATTGATGATACTTGTTAAATTCACTTCAATCAGTGTAGATTAAGGGGAGGGAACAGGTTAAAGAAGGATTTTTAAGCCTTAAAACATGGATTGTGTGTGTGCCATTCAGAGGGTGAATGGGCAAGACAAAATATTTAAGTGCCTTTGAATGGGGTATGGTAGTTGGTGCCAGGTGCACAATGGTCCACCACCCAAAGGACATCCAGCCAACTTTCAAAACACACAAAATACAGCCTATAGTTTCTGCCTATAAGACGGTAGGAACAAGATGGCGTCGTGGTCAAATTTGCGGAAGAGAGGGCGGGGAAGGCTTTGTATTCATCGCAGAAGTTAGAGCAGCAGTGGTATTTGGTATTTTATTAGGATCCCCATTAGTTGTTGCAAAAGCAGCAGCTACTCTTCCTGGGGTCCACACAAAACATGAAACATAATACAGAACATCATTAGAAAAGAACAGTTCAAGGACAGAACTACATACATCGAGTGTATTACTCCCGCGCGTAGTACAATCAATATGCTGATAGAATTTAGGTAGCCTTGTTCTCAAATTTGCTTTGTTAAAATCCCCAGCTACATTAAACGCAGCCTCAGGATATATGGTTCCTAGTTTCCATAGAGTCCAGTGAAGTTCCTTGAGGGCCATCTTGGTGTCTGCTTGAGGGAGAATGGACACAGCTGTGGCGATAACTGACGAGAATTCTCATGGGAGGTAATATGGCCGCAATTTGATTGTAAGGAGTTCTTGTATGTTGTTATGATTACACCATGAGTCATTAATCATGAAGCATACACCCCCACCCTTCCTCTTCCCAGAGAGGTGTTTATCTCTGTTGGCCCGATGCATGGAGAAGCCCTGTGCCTGACCTGATTCCAACAACATATTGAGAGAGCCATGTTTCAATATTTGATGTCTCTCTGGAAGGCAATCCTTGCTCGAATTTTGTCTACCTTTTTGTCAAAAGACTGGACATTTGCGAGTAGTATACTCGGGAAAGGTGGGCGATGTGCACGTCTACGGAGCCTGACCAGGAGGTCGCTCCGTCTGCCCCTCCTGTGGCGCCATTGTTTTGGGTCGGCTTCTGGGATTAGATCCATTGTGCTGGGTGATGGTCCAAACAGAAGATCCGCTTCGGGAAAGTCGTATTCCTGGTCGTAATGTTGGTAAGTTGACGTCGCTCTTATATCCAATAGTTCTTCCCGGCTGTATGTAATAAGACCCAAGATTTCCTGGGGTAACAATACGTAAAAATACTGAATAGTTTCCTCAGGACTCGAAGCGAGGCGACCACCCCTGTCGGTGCCATCATGAAGTGCTTTGAGAGACTAGTCAAGGATCATATCACCTCCGCCTTACCAGCCACCCTAGACCCTCTTCAGTTTGCATACCGCCTCAAGAGGTCCACAGACGATGCAATAGCCATCACACTGCACACTGCCATATCCCATCCCGCCCTGTGCAATTGGGTCCTGGACTTTCTGATGGCTCGCCCCCAGGTGGTGAAGGTAGGAAACAACATCTCCACTTCGCTGACCCTCAACACTGGGGCCCCACAAGGGTGTGTGCTCAGCCCCCTCCCCATACTCCCTGTTCACCCACAACTGCGTGGGGCTTATCACCCAAAAACCTGCCTAACTTTTACAGATGCACAATCGAGAGCATCCTGTCGGGCTGTATCACAGCCTGGTACGGCAACTGCATTGCCCTCAACCGCAAGACTCCCCAGAGGGTGGTGCAGTCTGCACTACGCATCACCAGGGGCAAACTACCTGCCCTCCATGATAGCTATAGCCGCCGATGTCACAGGAAGGCCAAACATATCATCAAGGACAACATCCTCCCGAGCCACTGCCTGTTCACACCACTACCATCCAGAAGGCGAGGTCAGTACAGGCGCATCAAAGCTTTGACGGAGAGACTGAAGAACAGCTTCTATATCAAGACCATCAGACTGCTAAACAGCAATCACTAACTCAGTGAGGCTTCTGTCTACATTGAGACCCAATGACTGGCCACTTCAATAAATGGATCACTCGTCACTTTAAACAATGGCACTTTAAATAATCCCACGTTAATAATGTTTACATATCTTACATTACTCATATCATCTGTATATACTGTATTTTATACCATCTATTGCACCTTGCCTATGACCGCTTGGTCATCGCTCATCCATATATTTATATGTACATATTCTCCTTCACCCTTTTAGATTTGTGTCTATTATGTAGTTGTTGGGGAATTGTTAGATTACTTGTTAGATATTACTGCACTGTCGGAACTAGAAGCACAAGCATTTTGCTACACTCGCATTAACATCTGCTAACCATGTGTATGTGACCAATACAATTTGATTTGATATCCTGAGGCCCATTGTCGTGCCATTCATCCGCCGTCATCACCCATGTTTCAGCATGATATTGTACAGCCCCAGGTCACAAGAAAATGTACACAATTCCAGGTTCCAACAATATCCAGAAACTTCGCACAGCCATTGAAGAGGAGTGGGACACCAGATTCTGACTGGCATTCTGATCCACGGCCCTACCTTTTTTTTCTGTGACCAACAGATGCATATCGTTATTCCCAGTCATGTGAAATCCATAGATTAGGGCCGAATGAATGTATTTCAATTGACTGATTTCCTTATGAATTGTAACTCAGTAAAACATTTGAAATTGTTGCATGTTGTGTTTTTATTTTTGCTCTGTGTACAGTGCCTTGCGAAAGTATTCGGCCCCCTTGAACTTTGCGACCTTTTGCCACATTTCAGGCTTCAAACATAAAGATATAAAACTGTATTTTTTTGTGAAGAATCAACAACAAGTGGGACACAATCATGAAGTGGAACGACATTTATTGGATATTTCAAACTTTTTTAACAAATCAAAAACTGAAAAATTGGGCTTGCAAAATTATTCAGCCCCTTTACTCTCAGTGCAGCAAACTCTCTCCAGAAGTTCAGTGAGGATCTCTGAATGATCCAATGTTGACCTAAATGACTAATGATGATAAATACAAACCACCTGTGTGTAATCAAGTCTCCGTATAAATGCACCTGCACTGTGATAGTCTCAGAGGTCCGTTAAAAGCGCAGAGAGCATCATGAAGAACAAGGAACACACCAGGCAGGTCCGAGATACTGTTGTGAAGACGTTTAAAGCCGGATTTGAATACAAAAAGATTTCCCAAGCTTTAAACATCCCAATGAGCACTGTGCAAGCGATAATATTGAAATGGAAGGAGTATCAGACCATTGCAAATCTACCAAGACCTGGCCGTCCCTCTAAACTTTCAGCTCATACAAGGAGAAGACTGATCAGAGATGCAGCCAAGAGGCCCATGATCACTCTGGATGAACTGCAGAGATCTACAGCTGAGGTGGGAGACTCTGTCCATAGGACAACAATCAGTCGTGTATTGTTTTTTTTAGCTCAGTTTGTTAACCCATACATTTTAAAACTGCAACATCTTCTCTGCACCCCATGACAAGGTGTAGAATTGCAGGAAATAAGCTTTAAACCTGCAAAATTCTCTTCACCATCAAGAGGGGGGTGGACAGTTTGTCATGAACAGTGCTTGTGCCCTTAGAAATACAGCTGGTGCATGCGGGGGGGGTTAGTTAATAGACCAATAACAAAGAGTTCCAAACCACTCTGCCAATAACAGCAAGTTTCCACAAAGACACCTTCCAGGCGGTCCTAGCAAAATTCTTACTTGAGAAATTGCTCTTTGCTAAGAAGCTATTGTTGTTTATTTTCAATAATTTTAATTAAAAAGAATCACAGTTAGATACCTAATTGTTACCCAGAAATGATTTGATATTTGGATTTTTTTTTAAAGAGTCTGTATTGGACCTTTAATTGACTCCTCCCTTCTCATGACACTCTCCTGGATGCTGTCCCAGGAGGCTCCAGCAGTTACAAGACACCCCCTCCGTCGCTCTGTCCTTACACTCCTCTCTTCTCAGGACACTCTGTCCTTACACTCCTCCCTTCTCAGGACACTCTATCCTTACACTCCTCCCTTCTCAGGACACTCTATCCTTACACTCCTCCCTTCTCAGGACACTCTGTCCTTACACTCCTCCCTTCTCAGGACACTCTGTCCTTACACTCCTCCCTTCTCAGGACACTCTGTCCTTACACTCCTCCCTTCTCAGGACACTCTGTCCTTACACTCCTCCCTTCTCAGGACACTCTGTCCTTACACTCTCCTCCCTTCTCAGGACACTCTGTCCTTACACTCCTCCCTTCTCAGGACACTCTGTCCTTACACTCCCTCCCTTCTCAGGACACTCTGTCCTTACACTCCTCCCTTCTCAGGACACTCTGTCCTTACACTCCTCCCTTCTCAGGACACTCTGTCCTTACACTCCTCCCTTCTCAGGACACTCTGTCCTTACACTCCTCCCTTCTCAGGACACTCTGTCCTTACACTCCTCCCTTCTCAGGACACTCTGTCCTTACACTCCTCCCTTCTCAGGACACTCTGTCCTTACACTCCTCCCTTCTCAGGACACTCTATCCTTACACTCCTCCCTTCTCAGGACACTCTGTCCTTACACTCCTCCCTTCTCATGACACTCTGTCCTTACACTCCTCCCTTCTCAGGACACTCTGTCCTTACACTCCTCCTTCTCAGGACACTCTCCTTACCTTCTCAGGACCTCTACTTACTCCTCCCTTCTCAGGACACTCTGTCCTTACACTCCTCCCTTCTCAAGACACTCTCCTGGATGCTGTCCCAGGAAGCTCCAGCAGTTACAAGACTCCCCCCCCCGTCGCTCTGTCCTTACTCACACACGCACACGTACATGCACGCGAAAATAGACGCACACACCTGTCCTCATACACCTGTGTTATTATGATCTGCTGGGAAAAAAAATCGATAGTCGTCGATAATGACCCTCCAAAACCTCGCCCTGAAAAGACTAACACATACCGACACACACACACACACATCCCTTCCTCCCTACCAACTTATTGGGATGTGTTTAAAGAGACAGCCCCATGATTGACAAATCACAAACTGAATCAGTAAAAACACAGATCAATAATTCACTGAGCGGGCATCGGTGGATCACCAGGAGGTGTGTGTGTGTGAAGCTTGTTTAGTGGTGTCTTTTTGGACCTGGCCTACTTCAGTTAGTTAACTGGGGACATGTGCAGCTTTGCTCTCTTGCCCTTCCATAAGCCATGTTTTCCATTCCAATATGTTACAGTACGTTCCGCCTGGCCAAAGGTACACAGGACTGTACTACTATTTCATCTTGGCTGGAGGTTTGGAGAGCAGGGGTTTGGATGGCTCAAGGATCTCAGGACTGGAATGAGTCTGGACGATGTAGGTGAGATGTAAGGACAGAGTGCTCAAACAGTGTCACCGCATCATTTATCACAGCCAACCGTAAGGCGATCACTCTCTCTCACACACACACACAAAAACAGGGATATAAACACGCACGCACGCACACACACACCAGAATATGTGAGAGGAGCTGCGAGAGGAGCGTAGCGTGCCCAATTTGAATGGAGCTCGGAGGTAGATTCCCAAAGGCCGGAGAGGCGGCCTTCTCAGTCGCTCCAATTTCACTCCACCAGCGCTCATCACTTCACTAGCTCAGGGCCCGACCCAGCATGCATTTGTAGTCCTCTTGCTTTAGCTACTATCATGGAGTTTTCTAAATATTTTCATAAAGAAACTGATAAAACACAGGTGCAAAATGTATATTTTTTGACTTCATTTTAGCTGTATTTAACTCAAGGTGATTTACAAAGATGAGGAGGACCAACACCATGAGAGGAAGTGCGGTGATGTGTCAACAACTAAAGAATCATTGTGGAATCTGAAAAGACAGTGCTAACAGAAAGGAACAAGGTGGGTAGATCATTAAGTGTGTCATTGTAGCAAAGTATTTATAAATACAAAATCAGATCTCTTAAAAGTTTCCTTCATTTTTGTTTTATTATCTATACAATTACTGATTTTGGCCAAACAGGCGTAGCATATTCCAACTTTCAAGGAGCTTTCCGTTTTGATTTGGTTATTTTACCCAAAAACATTTAGGCCTACCTATAGAAAAAAAGCATCCCTTCCCAGCCTGGCAAGAGTGGCCAAAAGGGTGTCGAGCATCTCCAGTGGCTCTGCAAGTATGGAGAGGATATTCTCCACTGCTGGTCTGATCTCCAGGCACCATTGCGTGAGCCTGAAGCCACAGACTGTGGCCAAACTGGTGTTTCTAAAAATGAATTCATTTTTTCGTTAAATTTTGTATTTAATTCTAAGTAATCCACCGCCTATATGCGCAAGTTATAGACTGTTGTTCTATTCATAACCAGCCTATTGCGTCACACTCGCAAATGCGTCACAATGTATTTCTTTGTAGGCTATAACCTTTAAATATCAGAAATAATATAGCCTAAATAATGTATTTTAATTCCGTCTTAGGCTCCCTGTCTGGCTCCTGACCTATTTAGAGTGTTTACATATTGTTTAATATGACATGTAGCCTATTTGAAATGATGAGCGCTTCTTACATTCACCTTTTCATGTTTATTATATAATACTTTTCATTCAAATCATACAGTATGGTTTCAATACTTCAAAACCAAATGGTAGATCCAGGTAGTCACAACAATAGATGGGTGTTGGTTCAATTGAATGGAAGGAATTTGGAGCGGCATAGCGGTTTGTAGCAGAGCGGTTGGAAAGTTTGTGGAGTGCCTGTCCGGGAGTGAGGAATGGAATCTCCAACCGCTCAACTCCACCCACCTACTCCGATGCAGACAGACAAGGCTGTATCCCATGCCACATACTGTGATAAGCCGCCAAACACATACTGTACACGCATGTCCACACAGTACGACTAAAATCACCTGGAACTAAGAAGTCACTGGGAAACAGAGGCTGTCTGAGAGGCTACACATTAAGACTTTGCACTTAGCTCCCCCGCTTCATAGATTAAGATGGGGGCTAAAAATAATGGCATGTAAAATTGTCCCCTGTTACTTACCAAGACAGTCTGACAGAGAATGTGGCATTGGTCAGGGCACTAAGGCTAGTATAGAGCGTATCGGTAATGCATAAGGACAGATACAACATTGTCGCATTGGCCATAGTTTTCATTCACGACATCCCAAAAGGCATTGTGGGTCCAGCCAATCGGGTCCGCCTGAGTTGTCCACCCCCCTGGTTTGTTGGGACACACTGCGCTACTATCTAAGCCTGCATGGGTTGCTATGGGACTACAGGGACATGAATGAACTTTGATGAGGTTTGTTTTGATTGCGACTAGGTTTGTTTTGACTGGAGGCAGGCTAGATGCTTGTTACGACCGTGGGGTCATCGTTGGGTGACAAGCTGAACAGTGGACCAATCGAAAGTCTCCTCAGAATACTTGGTTTTCGCTCCATCCCTGGTTTACTGTAACACTCTTTAGAAATAGAAACTTCGCGATTAAATCAGAGAAAAGCCGTCTTCAGGTCTTCGCACGTGCACTCGTCCAACTACATCCGGCAAGACCTTAGCATCTACAACCCCCTGCTTCGTTCACACAGACTGCATCAGTGGTAAGCTACAAAAACGTACCCCCCCCCCCCAAAAAAACATTAAAAAAAAAACTGCAGACAAACGTAGAATTCAAAGGTCCGCACTTCAGATGAGCAACTGGATCCGACCCGCTCGTAAAACGGTGGCACCAAAACAAGAAAACAGTCCTCAGACATCAAGGCTCTTACATTCAGAGGTCACGTCTTGAGTCGTAACTCCAAAGGCGTGGAGGGGGTGCGACTTCTGGCTAGAGACCAAGGGAGGACACGGCAGTACGAAAACCGAGTACGGGGTCAAACGCATCCACACACCACGTTGTATTTCTCGCAAAACACACCCACAGTAGAATCACGGTTCCACTTTACCTATGAAATTTCATGGGGAGGCTCGGGCGTGTGTGTTCGGTGTGTGTTCACACTCTCCTGTTAGTGTGTGTTCACACTCCTGTTAGTGTGTGTTCGCACTCCTGTTAGTTTGTGTGTGTGTTGTGCTGTGAGATGCGGCTTCCAGCCAATCCGACAGCTGCGGGCGAAGCCAGAATTCCGCCAGGACCCGTGTTAATAAATAACCACAGCAGGCCTGGCTAATTCAGGCCGGGGTGGAGTTGAGTGGAGCCAGGGTTCAACACAAGTACAAGCAGCCAGAGGTGGAAGTGAAGGTGGCTTGGAGGGGGAACGGAGGGAGGGGGGCACTATTAATACAATATGGCTTGGAGTCTAGTTAGTTCTAGGCAAAACAAGTGTGATCAATGATTTACACAAGTCAGAGTTGCGTGTACAGTCCCCAGGAATGCAGCCTATAGTGTATATGACCAAAGTACACTGAAATGGACAAAACATTAAGAACAAAAATTGAGATGCACCCCCTTTTGCCCTCAGAACCGCCTCAATTTGTCGGGGCATGGACTCTACAAGGTGTTGAAAGCCTTCCACAGGGATGCTGACCCATGTTGACTCTAATGATTCCCACAGTTGTGTCAAGTTGGCTGGATGTCCTTTGGGTGGTGGACCAGTCTTAATACACACAGAAAACAGTCTAATGCACACATCCATGTCTCAATTGTCTCAAGGCTTAAAAATCCTTCTTTAACATATCTCCTCCCCTTCATCTACACTGATTGAAGTGGATTTAACAGGGGACATCAATAAGGGATCATAGCTTTCACCTGGATTCACCTGGTCAGTCTGTGTCATGGAAGGAGCAGGTGTTTAGTCGGGCTGGTTTGTTACAGTAAGTGGCTGCAACAACATTGATACAAATGAGAAGGGACAGTCAAAACAGGACTTGAACCACCAGCCCTGCTGCCAGTAGTCAAGAGCAAAACCACCTGCGCCATAGAGGTCAGCAAAAAAAACTAAAACACCCTTGCTCTCTAGCTTGGCCTGTGATGACATTTGAGCTAGGAACACAAAGCCTTCAAATACAGGAGCCCTAATGGAACATTTACGCTCGTTAGAAGGTGAACGACTGCCGGGCCGTGCATAAAAAGAACCTGAAAGGTTTCCCCTGTAAACTAAAGCCCTCCATTATTCTGCCAGCTTTCACCCTTGCAGGGCAGGGGAAGCCTTGGTCTTTACCATAGGAGAGGGGGGAGGAGAGGAGGGCAGAGGAGAAGAGAGGAGAGGTGGAGGAGAGGTTGGGAAGGAGAGCATAGGGGAGGAGAGCAGAGCAGGGGGGAAGAAAGGAGAATGGAGGAGAGTAGAGGGGAGGAGAGGGGAGGGGAGCAGGGGAGAGGGGAAAAGAAAAAGCAGAGAGAAGGAGAGTAGAAGGGGTGCAGCGGGGAGGAAAGGGGAGCAGGGGAGAGGGGAAAAGAAAAAGCAGAGGAGGAGAGAGGAGGAGAGGGGAGGGGAGCAGGGGAGAGGGGAAAAGAAAAAGCAGAGAGGGGGAGAGAGGAGGAGAGAGGAGGAGAGGGGAGGGGAGCAGGGGAAAAGAAAAAGCAGAGAGGAGGAGAGAGAAGGAGAGGAGGAGAGGAGAAAAGGAGGAGATGAGAGCAGAGGGGAGGAGAAACCTTTGATAACTGAGCAGGAGTGGAACTAAAGTCATCCGCCAGATCACCTTACGAAATAAATCTGGAGGTAAGATTTACATTACAAGCATGATGTATCAACATTGTTACTGGCAGAAGTTGACGTAACAGTAGTAGTAGTGATAATGATTTGCATAGAAACGTATTTCCAGTACTGTTGGTTTTGAATTGTATGGAGGTCATTTAAAAACATCCACCATCAATGTGTTGTTCCTACGATGCTGCCACAGCTACAATAAGACTACTGTTACAGAACCATACAGCATTAAGCTATATGTTAGACTTCCTCTTGGTCTGGGCATAAGGAAAGGACGGAGAGAGGGCCTTGAGTAGAGGGTTCTCTCTCCTTACTTCCCTGGACGCTACCTCATCAGTCCAATAATCTAATTACAGGTAAAGACAGTGTCGGGATGGATTCATCCCTTCGTTGAGTTCTGCGTCGCTGCCCCTACCTGTCCCTGCGTCTCCGGCATTAATCTATCCCTGTTCCCTATGCAGATGGAGGGGGGGATAAAACAACACCATCTCTCTCTTTCGCTCTCAGAAAAGGCCTCTCTCTCTTCACCCCGGAGGTGGTCAGTGATTAGTTGGGCAAATATCCCTCGCCCCTCCCCGAAAAATGGAGAGGGATCGATCGATACCCTGGTGGAGACTAGGGGGTGGGGGGGGGGGGGGGTTTGAATTCGGTTCCAGCGCACGTTTAGGCACAGCTTAATGTCGTCTGGTGCTGCATAAGAGAGATTGGAGATTAAAAATAACACGCACACACACACACACACACACAGCTCAGTATCAGAGTCGATTTTGATTAGCGCTGGGTCTAAGAGTTCAGTCTCTCAGGTGCTTTCCTCCTGGAGATGAAAGTGACTGCTGCAAACACACTGAACAGTCCAACTGTGCCGGATTGGCTTACAGCCTGCTGTTTACTGGACTCTATGTGATAGCAGAGACAATCAGAGCAGTGGATCCTTTGTAACTCAGTTGGTAGAGCATGGTGCTTCTAACAACGTGGTAGTGGGTTTGATTCCCCAGACCAACCATAAGTAAAAGCTTCCTTCAGTTTTGTTCTATTATCTATACACTTGGCCATAATTGATTTTGGCCATATAGGCCTGACTGACATATTCCAACTTTCAAGGAGCTTTCCGTTTTGATTGGGTTATTTTGCCTAAAAATGTTAATATATATATTTTTTAAAACTACATCCCTGCTCTGCCTGGAAAGAGTGGCCAAAAGGGTGTTTAGCATCCCAGTGGCTCGGCAAGCGTGGTGAGGATATTCTCCACTGCTGACCGGCTCTCCAGACACCATCACATGAGCCTGAAGCCACAGACTCACAGTTTCTATACTGAAACAAAAATATAAATGCTCAACAGGGTTTAAATGAGTTACAATTCATATAATGAAAGCAGTCAACTGAAATAAATTCATTAGGCCCTAATCTATGGGTTTCTGGGCAGGGGTGCAGGCATGGGTGGGCCTGGGAGGGCATTGGCCCACCAGTAGGGAGCCAGGCCCAGCTCATCAGAATGAGTTTTTCCCCACAAAATGTCTTTATTACAGACAGAAATCCTCCTCATCACGATTTTTGAGCGTATGGAACATTTCTAGGATTTTTTAATCAGCTCATGAACCATGGGACCAACAATTTACATGTTACATATATATATATATATATATATATATATATATATAGATAGATAGATAGATATATATAATTTGTTTTGTAAAAATGCATTCAAAGGCACTGTAGACTGAGCCTAATAAAGCATTTTTTGTTTAATTTGCATTTAACGCCAAGTATGTCAGAGCCTATATGCGCAGGTGATAGCCTATAATGATTTAATACAACAAAATGTTGTTTAAAATGCTGAGCGCTTAATGTCCCTGCCTCCCTACCAGTCTAGTGTCGCAAATGCTTCACAATGTATTTATTTGTAGGCTATAGCCTTGAAATAATTCAAATAATAGAGAAAAAATAATTCATTTCCGTTCCTTCTTAGCCTCCCTGTCTGGCTCCCGACCTGTTTGTATGCTGTTTAATAAAATGTACGCATGCATGACTGAAAATCACTGTAAGACAAAGCATCTGCTCAATGGCACATGATATTATTATAGCATTGACACTCATATCCCTCATCTAAACTTCTACCAGTACCACAACCTAGCCTAGTCATAGCTTAGGACATGGTGAGTGAGTGAGTGAGTGAGTGAGTGAGTGAGTGAGTGAGTGAGTGAGTGAGTGAGTGAGTGAGTGAGTGAGTGAGACAGAGCGATAGGGACAGAAAATGGAATTGTCGAAAACATTCAGAAGGCCAAACAACAAGGCAATTACACACAGAGAACAGTGTGTGTGCTCGCGCACAATCTAAATATGCGTGTGCCTGGTAACCACAGCGACAGTGGCGGGATCCCCCTATCCACCCCTCCCAACCCATCTCCCATTTCACCCCTCGTCCATCTCAATTAGGGGAGATGGGAGCAGCCGTGGCCTCGGCGGGGCTCCCCTGGCCTCTGGAGAGAAGGGGGAGAGGGGATGCCAACAGCACACATGGGGCTGAGGATGGAGTGGGAGATGGCTGGCCCCAACCTGTGGAGCTCAGCTGGCCGTTAGAGGGGAGGCTGATTGGCCATGGCGGTCCGTTGAGCAGTGATTGCCGCAGCTGAGGCCCCTGGGAGATTCCCTCAGATGCTCCATAGCTCAAATGTGACACCTTCGAACAAAATACCACCACCACTGCCATCCCTTTGCCCATTCCACCACTGTCGGTACTGAGGGGGCACTGGGACCAGATTTAATTAAGGCCACCTTGCCCCCTATATTTTTCTCCTCTTCTTTTTTTTTTACATCTCTTTCTCTCCTTCGATATCTCACTCTTCTCTTTCTCTCTCAGCCTCTCGTTCTCTCATTCTGTACCTCCCTCTCTCTCACTTCCTCTCTCCTCCCTTCACTCCAGCTTTCATGTTCATGTGTTTGTATCTCTCCACCTCGGGGAGATAATCCCCTAACTAGTTCATTCATATGGATGACATCATCAAATCCCTCCGACGCCGTTGGCTGAATTAATCCCGCTCATTCTCTCGCGGAATGGGTCTATTATGGAGGAAAAAAATCCAGTGAGGTTCAAGAGAAGGGCCGATGCTCCTTCTGAAGGAGAGAGAGAGGGAGGAAGAGTGATTGAGAGGGAGGGGGAGCGAGAGAGAGAGGAAGAGAGAGATGGAGAGAGGGAGGAAGAAAGCGCGAGAGAGGAGAGGAAGAGCGAGAGTGAGAGGAAGAGAGAGAGGGGAGGAAGAGCAAGAGAGAGGGGGGAAGAGCAAGAGAGAGGGGGAAGAGCAAGAGAAAGGGAGAAAGAGCGAGAGAGGTGCAGGAAGAGCGAGAGAGGGGAAGGAAGAGCGAGAGTGAGAGGAAGAGCGAGAGTGAGAGGAAGAGCGAGAGTGAGAGGAAGAGCGAGAGTGAGAGGATGAGGGAGAGTGAGGAAGTGAGCGAGAGGAAGAGCAAGAGTGAGGAAGAGTGAGAGAGAGGGAGGTAGAGGGAGAGAGAGGGAGGAAGAGAGAGAGGAAGAGCGAGAGAGGGGAAGAGCGAGAGAGAGAGGAAGAGCGAGAGAGAGGAAGGGCGAGAGAGAGAGCAAGAGCGAGAGGAAGAGCGAGAGGGATGAAGAGAGAGAGGAAAAGTGAGAGCGTGTGAGGGGAGAGCGAGAGAAAGGGAAGAAGAGCGAGAGTGAGCGCGAGAGTGAGCGCGAGAGAGAGGGAGGGGGAGAGCGAAAGAGAGAGAGGGACAATGAGAGTTTAAAGTTTTATTTGTCATATGTACAGGATACGGCATGGTGTACACCATCCAACAAAACGCTTACTTGCAGGTTCCTAACCCACAATGCAACAACAATAATAAAATATGAGGATTGAAACATCTTAGCATAAGTATAATACAGGAAGCCACAATTTATAAGTGATAACTGGGGGCAAGTTTTTAAATTGTTCAGTATTTAGCAATAATTATCCGATTCTCGTAGCAGTAGTTAGGGTTAGGGTTACTATTAGGGTTAGGTTTAGTGTTAGGTTTAGTGTTAGGGTTACTATTAGGGTTAGGGTCAGTGTTAGGGTTACTATTAGGGTTAGGTTTAGTGTTAGGGTAACTATTAGGGTGAGGTTCAGTGTTAGGGTTACTATTAGGGTTAGGTTTAGTGTTAGGGTAACTTAGCGTTAGGTTTAGTGTTAGGGTTACTATTAGGGTTAGGTTTAGTGTTGGGGTTACTATTAGGGTTAGGTTTAGTGTTAGGGTTACTATTAGGGTTAGGTTTAGTGTTAGGGTAACTATTAGGGTTAGGTTCAGTGTTAGGGTTACTATTAGGGTTAGGTTTAGTGTTAGGGTAACTATTAGGGTTAGGTTTAGTGTTAGGGTTACTATTAGGGTTAGGTTTAGTGTTAGGGTTAGGGTTACTACTAGGGTTAGGTTTAGTGTTAGGGTTACTATTAGGGTTAGGTTTAGTGTTAGGGTTCCTATTAGGGTTAGGTTTAGTGTTAGGGTTACTATTAGGGTTAGGTTTAGTGTTAGGGTTACTATTAGGGTTAGGTTTAGTGTTAGGGTTACTATTAGGGTTAGGTTTAGTGTTAGGGTTACTATTAGGGTTAGGTTTAGTGTTAGGGTTACTATTAGGGTTAGGTTTAGTGTTAGGGTTACTATTAGGGTTAGGTTTAGTGTTAGGGTTACTACTAGGGTTAGGTTTAGTGTTAGGGTTACTATTAGGGTTAGGTTTAGTGTTAGGGTTACTATTTAGGGTTAGGTTCAGTGTTAGGGTTAGGTTTAGTGTTAGGGTTACTATTAGGGGTTAGGTTTAGTGTTAGGGTTACTATTAGGGATAGGTTTAGTGTTAGGGTTACTATTAGGGTTAGGTTTAGTGTTAGGGTTACTATTAGGGTTAGGTTTAGTGTTAGGGTTACTATTAGGGTTAGGTTTGGTGTTAGGGTTACTATTTAGTGTTAGGGTTACTATTAGGGTTAGGTTCAGTGTTAGGGTTACTATTTAGTGTTAGGGTTACTATTAGGGTTAGGTTCAGTGTTAGGGTTACTTTTAGGGTTAGGTTTAGTGTTAGGGTTACTATTAGGGTTAGGTTCAGTGTTAGGGTTACTATTAAGGTTAGGTTCAGTGTTAGGGTCACTATTAGGGTTAGGTTTAGTGTCAGGGTTACTATTTAGGGTTAGGTTCAGTGTTAGGGTTACTATTAGGGTTAGGTTCAGTGTTAGGGTTACTATTAGGGTTAGGTTTAGTGTTAGGGTTACTATTAGGGTTAGGTTTAGTGTTAGGGTTACTATTAGGGTTAGGTTTCGTGTTAGGGTTACTATTAGGTTTAGGTTTAGTGTTAGGGTTACTATTAGGGTTAGGTTAAGTGTTAGGGTTACTATTAGGGTTAGGTTTAGTGTTAGTGTTACTATTAGGGTTAGGTTTAGTGTTAGTGTTACTATTAGGGTTAGGTTTAGTGTTAGGGTTACTATTAGGGGTTAGGTTTAGTGTTAGGGTTACTATTAGGGATAGGTTTAGTGTTAGGGTTAGGTTTAGTGTTAGGGTTACTATTAGGGTTAGGTTTAGTGTTAGGGTTACTATTAGGGTTAGGTTTAGTGTTAGGGTTACTATTAGGGTTAGGTTTGGTGTTAGGGTTACTATTTAGTGTTAGGGTTACTATTAGGGTTAGGTTCAGTGTTAGGGTTACTATTTAGTGTTAGCGTTACTATTAGGGTTAGGTTCAGTGTTAGGGTTACTTTTAGGGTTAGGTTTAGTGTTAGGGTTACTATTAGGGTTAGGTTCAGTGTTAGGGTTACTATTAGGGTTAGGTTCAGTGTTAGGGTCACTATTAGGGTTAGGTTTAGTGTCAGGGTTACTATTTAGGGTTAGGTTCAGTGTTAGGGTTACTATTAGGGTTAGGTTCAGTGTTAGGGTTACTATTAGGGTTAGGTTTAGTGTTAGGGTTACTATTAGGGTTAGGTTTAGTGTTAGGGTTACTATTAGGGTTAGGTTTAGTGTTAGGGTTACTATTAGGGTTAGGTTTCGTGTTAGGGTTACTATTAGGTTTAGGTTTAGTGTTAGGGTTACTATTAGGGTTAGGTTAAGTGTTAGGGTTACTATTAGGGTTAGGGTTTAGGGTTAGGTTTAGTGTTAGTGTTACTATTAGGGTTAGGTTTAGTGTTAGTGTTACTATTAGGGTTAGGTTTAGTGTTAGGGTTACTATTAGGGTTAGGTTTAGTGTTAGGGTTACTATTAGGGTTAGGTTTAGTGTTAGGGTTACTATTAGGGTTAGGTTTAGTGTTAGGGTTACTATTAGGGTTAGGGTTTAGGGTTACTATTGTTAGGGTTACTATTAGGGTTAGGTTTAGTGTTAGGGTTACTATTAGGGTTAGGTTTAGTGTTAGGGTTACTATTAGGGTTAGGTTTAGTGTTAGGGTTACTATTAGGGTTAGGTTTAGTGTTAGGGTTACTATTAGGGTTAGGTTTAGTGTTAGGGTTACTATTAGGGTTAGGTTCAGTGTTAGGGTTACTATTAGGGTTAGGTTCAGTGTTAGGGTTACTATTAGGCTTAGGTTTAGGGGTTAGGTAAAATAGGATTTAGAATGGGATTCAATTGTTTGGTTCTTACAAGGATAGTAAAACAGATGTGTGTGTGTGTGTGTGTGTGCGCGCGTTCGTGTGTGTGTGTGTGTGTGGATGAGTGTATACAGTATCTGTGTGGGTGTGTGCATATGTACTAAGATGGCTTGTAGATAGAAACCGTCTCAGACTTCATGCTTCGACACCGTCCACCTGACGTTAAGGGAGAGAACAGCTCGTGGCTGGTGTGTTCCTCTCCCTCTGGTCTCTTGGCCCTCCCATCTTCCCAAAAACGTCTGAAACCCTACCTCTCTGAAGACTGTCTTAAATAACTCTCACATACACCCCCCCCTCCACTCCTCCCCTCCTCCCTCTTCAAAAAAAGGCACGTCTTCTCCTACTACCACCGACTTTGATGCTAAATACTTTCCTCAGGGAAAATGTACTTGATGTACTTGTGAGGTGTTGGTGTTTCAACTAGCTATCTCAAGATGAATGCACTAATTGTACGTCGTTCTGGATAAGAGTGTCTGCCAAATGTGTGTGGGGTCCTTGATGATGCTGCAGCCCGTCCTCTTCCTCTCTTCCTTTTGAGTAGATCTCCTGGATGGGTGGGAGCACTGGGCTGTTTTCAGCACCCGCTGCAGGGCCTTGTGGTTGTGGACGGAGCATATTCTTGTACCAGGCGTGATGCAACTGGGTCAGGACGCTGTCCATGGCGCGGCAGTAGTATTTGGAGATGACCCAGGGTGGCATGCCGAATTTCTTATTCCGCCTTAGGAAGTGCAGATGCTGATGCGCCTTCTTGACCATAGCGGTGGTGTTGTCGGTCCATGTCAAGTCCTTGTGACGTGGACACCGAGGAACTTAAAAATGCCGACTCTACTACAGTCCCGTTGATGTGGATATGGTCCCGTTCCCTCCTCGGCTTCCTGAGGTCAACAACCAACTCCTTTGTTTTGCTGACGTTGAGGGTGAGGTCGTTGTTCTGGCACCACAATGCCACTTCACTTGGGTATCAGGCCGACAACCGTGGTGTCGTCAGAAAACTTGACGATGGCGTTGATGTCGCGCAAAGCCACTGTGTTTTGAGTCAAGGTGGAGGAGATTCTGTTGCCAACCCTGACAGCCTGTGGCCTGAGCTTGGTGCCAAGCTTGAAGGGAACAATGGTGTTGAACGCTGAACTGTAGTCAATGAACAGCATTCTCACATAGGCGTTGCTCTTGTCCAGATGTTTACGGCCGTGTGAAGAGCGAAGGAAATGGCATCTTCCCGTGGATCTGTTGGAGCGGTAAGCAAATTGGAGTGGGACCAGAGAGAGAGAGGGACCAGAGAGAGGGTAGAGAGAGAGGGGAGAGAGAGAGGATAGAGGGAGAGAGGGGAGAGAGAGAGGGGAGAGAGAGGGGAGAGAGAGGGAAGAGAGAGAGAGGGGAGAGAGAGGGGAGAGAGAGAGGGAGAGAGAGAGAGGGAGAGAGAGAGGGGAGAGAGAGAGAGGGGAGAGAGAGGGAAGAGAGAGAGGGAAGAGAGAGAGGGAGAGAGAGAGAGGGAGAGAGAGAGAGGGAGAGAGAGAGGGGAGAGGGAGAGAGAGAGGGGAGAGAGAGAGAGAGAGGGAAGAGAGAGAGGGAAGAGAGAGAGGGAAGAGAGAGAGGGAAGAGAGAGAGGGAAGAGAACGAGAGGGAGAGAGAGAGGGAAGATGAGGGAAGATAGGGAAGATAAAGGGGGAGAGAGAGGGAAGAGAAAGATAGGGTAGAGAGTGAGGGGAGAGAGAGAGGGTAGAGAGAGGGGAGAGAGAGAGGGGAGAGAGAGGGTAGAGAGAGGGGAGAGAGAGGGGAGAGAGAGAGGGAAGAGAGAGAGAGGGAGGGGAGAGAGAGAGGGGAGAGAGGGGAGAGAGAGAGGGAAGAGAGAGAGGGAAGAGAGAGAGGGGAGAGAACAAGAGGGAGAGAGAGGGGAAAGATGAGGGAAGATGAGGAAAGATGAGGGAAGATAGGGAAGATAAAGGGGGGAGAGAGAGGGAAGAGAAAGAGTGGGTAGAGAGAGAGGGTAGAGAGAGAGGGGAGAGAGAGAGAGGTGAGAGAGAGGGAAGAGAGAGGGAAGAGAGAGAGGGTAGAGAGAGGGAAGAGAGAGAGAGGGAGGTGGGAGAGAGAGAGAGGGGGAGAGAGAGAGGGGAGAGAGAGAGAGGGGAGAGAGAGAGGGAAGAGAGAGGGAAGAGAGAGAGAGGAAGGGGAGAGAGAGGGGAGAGAGAGAGGGAAGAGAAAGAGAGGAAGAGAGAGAGGGAAGAGAGAGAGGGAAGAGAAAGAGAGGAAGAGAGAGAGGGAAGAGAAAGAGAGAGAGGGGAGAGAGAGAGGGAGAGAGAGAGAGAGAGAGAGAGAGAGAGAGAGAGAGAGAGAGAGAGAGAGAGAGAGAGAGAGAGAGAGAGAGAGAGAGAAGAGAAAGAGAGGGAGAGAGAGAGGGGAGAGAGAGCAAGAGAGACAGAGACTGGCAGCCACCTCAGGCCCAAGTCCAAGCCCTGAGAGAGGGAGAAGAAACTCAACACGCCATGTTAAGCATAATCAATGGACTCTCTCATCTGCACTGGCATTAGAACAAGCTAACTGAAGTCGAGTGTGTGTGTGTGTGTGTGTGTGTGCATGTTTGAAGTGGATGGGGTATGTGTGTTTCAGGCCACTAGGTTCAGAGAATTGGGTGTGTGTCTATCAGATCCTGCGTGCCTGCGCGCGTGTGTGTGTGTGTGGGGGGGGGGTCTGTGTGTGTGTTAACATGCCTGGGTCAAGGTACATGTGACCTCGTGACACAGATGTGTTCATCAGAATGGAACAACGTGCACTTCAAAAACCCTCATATACATTCTGTCCTAGAACATGACATTAATGTACAGAAACCTTCTCCAAGGCAAACTCAGAAATACTCGCACCTGTGAGGTAATCCACACATAAATGATAATGACCATATGTGCACAATGTACACTTCTAATTCAGCATACTCTCGAAAAACTGACAGACAAACACACAATGTGACATTAACATGCATGCATGCAATTCCATACCTTCCCTCGAAGTCAAGTATCTCTCACACACACACACACACACACACACACACACACACACACACACACACACTAACACTTAAGAAACAACAGCTGCCACAATAGCGAGAGGCCAAGTGAGGAATTTCCCTTTTTCAAGACAAAGCTGGAAGTCAAAGACTGTTCTCTCTGCTTCCGCACGGCAAGCGGTACCGGAACGCCAAGTCTAGGACCAAAAGGCTCCTCAACAGCTTCTTTCCCCAAGCTACAAGACTGCTGAACAATTAATCAAATGGCCACCCAGACTATTTACATTGACCCTCCCCCCCTTTGTTTTTATGATGCAGCTCCTCACTGTTCATTATCTATGCATAGTCACTTTAGCCCTACCCTCATGTACACATCACCCCGACTAACCTGTATATAGCCTCGTTATTGTTATTTTATTGTGTTAATTACATTTTTTTAACTTTTGTTTATTTAGTAAATATTTTCTTTACTCTTGGCTCCCAAGTGGCGCAGCAGTCTAAGGCACTGGTTCGATTCCAGGCTGTAGCACAACCGACCGCGATTGGGAGTGGTGGTGCACAATTTGGCCCAGCATCGTCCGGGTTAGGATTTGGCCAGGGTAGGCCATCATTGTAAATGCAAATTTGTTCTTAACTGACTTGCCTAATGCAGTTCAATAAATATATATATATATATATATTGAACTGCATTGTTGGTTAAGGGCTTGCAAGTAAGCATTTCATGGTAAGGTTGTATTGTAATACCTGTTGTATTCAACACGTGACAAATAACATTTGATTTGATGGGATTTAGCTCAATTTCTCCTGGGCTCTCAAGCCTGGCAGATGTGTTGAAGGAAGTGTGAGGTTGGCTAAAGAGTTAGCCTGCGCTAGTGAAGCTAAACTAGGTTCACTCCCCTCCGTATTTATTTGGACAGTCAAGCAACAATTAAAACATGTGGATATACACTCCAGCATGTTGGATTTGAGATCAAATGTTTCACATGAGGCGACAGTCCAGAATGCCACCTTTTATCTGAGGGTATTTTCATACATATTCCACCGTCAACTAAACCAAACCAAAATGCAAATGCATTCAACAAGTTTGTAGAGCTTCATTCTTGATTTAGTCATTGCATGCTAGAAAATATGGGACCAAATACTAAACTTTTGACTACTTTAGTAGACTGTTAAATATAAGTGATATATTATATGTGAATTTGTCCAAACACTTATGACTTCTTCAAATGGGGGGACTAAATACAAAAAGTGTTGAAAGGTAAAACAGATATGCATGTACGGTCGCCTCATATGAAACATTTGATCTTAAATCCAAAATGCAGGAGTTTAGAGCCAAATTTAAACATTTTAGTCCAAATAATTTGAGGGGAGTGCAGCTGTTTCCCCGAACCACTAAAAAAGGGGTCCGATATTTTTGTCATCGCCCAACACCTTAATTGTATTTTTAGTTATTGAACCTTCACTTAACAAGGCAATGGTTAAAGCCGCACTGTTAGTTATACATAGTTGCATACCATCTAAGTGGGCCACCATTAAGACTGTAAACAATGATAAGTAACCTTGCCTGAGAACTGAAAACTTGTGGTAGCTCCCGGAGGTAAAGCCTCGGCACTAGGCTTTAGCTCAGTGGAATAACACAGTCTTGTGACTCTTAGAAGACACAGGTTTAAACCCAGTCGATCACTTTGTGAGATACATTGTTAGCCTGTGTTATTTGTTTTTCAACAGGACAATGACCCAACACACCTCCAGGCTGTGTCAGGGTTATTTGAACATAAAGGAGAGTGATGGAGTGCTGCATCAGATGACCTGGCCTCCACAATCACCCGACCTCAACCCAATTGAGATGGTTTGGGATGAGTTGGACTGCAGATTGAAAGAAAAGCAGCCAACAAGTGCTCAGAATAGGTGGGAACTCCAAGACTGTTGGAAAAGCATTCCTCATGAAGCTGGTTGAGAGAATGCCAAGAGTGTGCAAATCTGTCATCAAGGCGAAGGATGGCTACTTTGAAGAATCTTTAAATACATTTAGATTTGTTTAAAGCTTTTTTGGTTTCTACATGATTCCACTTGTGTTATTTCATAGTGTTGATGTCTTCAGTGTTATTCTTCATTGCAGAAAATAGTTTAAAAAAAGACTAGGTGTATCCAAACTTTTGACTGGTACTTTTCGGTGTACTAGAAAGTGGCATGGCATTGCATGAGAAGGTGTTGCTCATGGCCCTTTACCATCATAAACATGTGGGACAGAGATAATAGAGATAAGAGTGTCATGCACCGCCCTCCCAGTGTAGCGAGAGAGAGAGAGGGACAGAGGGAGAGAAAGATGAGGAGGAAAGAGGGCATGAAAGAGAGATTGAGGGAGAGACCGGGAGAGGCGGACAGAGAGAAAGAAAGATGGGGATATGGATAGAGAGTAGGGTTGGGTGGTATGCAGATGTTTATACTGCCATAGCGTTTCTGTACCACACCGGCCGAGGTATATACGGTATCACTGGAAATGCACACAGGGGGCGTTACAAAAATACATTTTCAAAAGTTAGGTTTTTTTAAACTGACAAAACAAGTTAGGCAACAGGATTCTTGATCCAGGAGGGGATTGAATGTCTCTGCTGTCACCAAGAAGACTGATCTTGACATCGAGCCACTTAGCTAGCCAGTTAGCAAAGCAAATGCATAGCTGGAGCCCTGAGCTGGATATCATTTATTTCACACATCTTAGATTTCTTATAGTTAGTGGGGCTCCTGAGTGGTGCAGCAGTCTAAGGCACTGCATCTCAGCGCTAGAGGCGTCACTACAGACCCTGGTTCGGTTCCAGGCTGTATCCCAACCGGCCGTGATTGGGAGTCCCATAGGGAGGTGCATAATTGGCCCAGCGTCGTCCGGGATTGGCTGTCATTATAAATAAGAATTTGTTCATAACTGACTTGCCTAGTTAAAATAAAGGTACAAAATAAAAATAAGCAGTGACATAGCACCCAATCCCCTAAAAAATCTAATAAAAAGCTGAATGCCATCACCACAGTGACAAATCAGGCGTGAGGGCACTGGGGTGGGTGCCTACACAACAAGCTGACACACACTGACAACAACACATAGAGTCACTGTACCAGGATGACTCACACCAGGAAATTCATCTATAAGCAAACACACGGGACGAATGACCACTCACAGGCCATTTCATTTTCACCACGGCATTATCAGTTCGTACACGACAATGCATCGACTCAAAAATCAAAAGGATTGTTTTGAAAAGGATGAAAACAGTTCAGCAACAAAGACCACCAACTAATCTTTGAAGATCTCCCACTTAAGGGCGATGGACTCACAAAAATGGCTACAGTATTCCAATTCCCACAGATGGAACTGTATAGTTTATGTGCGGTATGCCATTATATGAGGAGATATGGGGGGTGAGGGGTTGTTACCATGCTCCAGTAGGTTCACTGGCATACAGTCCAGGCAGTTCCAGTCGGGAAGGGAGGTTAAGTTCTAGACATGCTCCCTATATGTTCCCTGTGTGTGAAATGACAGTGTGGGGAGGAATGTGTGTGAAAAAGTGAAGGAGTAAGTGAATGAGTGTGTGTGAAGGCAGGTGTGTGTGCATGCACATGTATCTGTGTATGAGATGGCAGGGATTTAATGGGATTTCCAGCTCTGCAGAATGCACCTGCTCATCGGACCAATACCCCCCCTCCCTCACCCCCAACCAACACACACACACACAAACACACACACCGTGTCGATCCGCCTGCCGGCCGCGTGGCCATTCATCAGTGGGATGGTCACACTTACTGTAAGTGTGTTTTACTGTTGGCCAACGCTCAGTCAACCAGGTGTGTTTTACTGTTGGCCAACGCTCAGTCAACCAGGTGTGTTTTACTGTTGGCCAATGCTCAGTCAACCAGGTGTGTTTTACTGTTGGCCAAAGCTGAGTCAACCAGGTGTGTTTTACTGTTGGCCAAAGCTCAGTCAACCAGGTGTGTTTTACTGTTGGCCAAAGCTGAGTCAATCAGGTGTGTTTTACTGTTGGCCAAAGCTCAGTCAACCAGGTGTGTTTTACTGTTGGCCAAAGCTCTGTCCGGCCTTGGAGGAGCAGACGACCATCACAGCTCAGAGAGAGAGAGGGGCTCAGAGAGTGAGAGACAGAGGAAGAGGGGCTCAGAGAGAGAGAGAGAGAGAGAGAGAGAGAGAGAGAGAGAGAGGAAGAGGGGCTCAGACTGAGAGACAGAGGAAGAGGGTCTGGTGGAAGGGAAATACTAAAGGCTTACAGTTGAGAAGATCGATAACCAGTAGGAGAAATACAGAAAATCAGCAGATGAAGTACGAATGGGAATTAGGAAAGAACCCACACTCCTGTGTTGGTTGCCATTTTGGATTCTGCAAAGAAAAGAACACTGTTTACTTGTTGCACACGTTGCTGTGCAATTCTGCCAGTTAGAGAGCACTGACAATGGCGCATGACGATCAGGACACTGTCTAAGGTGACGCTACTACAGTAATCCACTTTACAGTCGCGCTCGTAGCGAGCTAACATGGTTCTCTGACACCCGCCACTCAACCTCCGGCCTAACGACGCTGTAATTCGCCCCCACGCCACGGCCGGAGGTTCCTTTTGCATTGTCATCATTACAACCCTATTCAATTACCTTGACCTCCAGCAGGGCCCGGGCCTCCCTCCCTGTCCTGCTCCGTTGCCACGGAAGGTTAATTGAAAGCGAATGCAACATTAATTTCCTTAGTAATGAGAGCAGGTGACTGGCGGTAACTACAGAGAAGCTTGCGACCTCGCCGGCACTTTCGTGGAAGTCTTAGAAGGTTAATCATTTCCTTATTAATGAGAGCAGGTGACGGGCGGTAACTACGGAGAGGCTTGCGACCTCGCCGGGACTTTCGTGGAAGTCTTACAAAGTCCCTGCCAAGAGACATTGGTGTGTCTCAGGTCCACTTCCACTCTAGACAATGAGCAGTGCATGTAAGTGTGTGTGTGGGACCTTCTAGGGTCTTGAATGGAAGCTTGGAGGTCCCTGATGGGTAGATATCAGAGTGAGCGTGTGTGTGTGCGTACAAATATGTAAATATAGCTAGAGAACCTTGTGATTTGTAGGGCTTTCGTGGAAATCTTGGAACGTCCACTTCCCTGTGTGTTTTGTATACACTGCGTGTTTCCACGTGTTCATATGTTTGTGTGTGTTCACATATTAAGCTGGTAGCATCCCAAAGCTCACACAATTCCCACACTCACAGAAAGAGTCGATAATAATACAGCCACAATACGTGTGTCCAGAAAACGTTGCATTTCAATGTCGCCATAACACATTCACACAGTCCCACACGCTACAATACTCCACATGTCCTCGGACTAATTCTTCACACCGCTCATCTGTCGAAGCGCGATAAGATACCAAACTCCATGCAATAGAACAAGCTCGCTCCCTTTTTCAATCTCCTTAAACAAATACCAGGCAAATGAATGAATTCTGAGCAGCCACTGCCGGCTGTATCGAAAGATATATCTCTGTTTTAGTTCGTTTCTGACGGATTCCTCCAGATGCAGGCTATTTGTTATTTTCAAAACCGTTCACAGCATTTGGGCTGTTGTTCTTTCCTCTCTCCAGGTTTGTGCGATTAACCCTAAAAGTCTATTAAAAAGCCACGTAAACATTGTGAAGGCGAAATGTATAATCAAATATGCAAATAGCCATAACGAGGGTTGATTAGCGTGCTATTTTGGCAGCGCTATCGATTTGTAAAGCATTTACAGGGGACCTTACACCTACAGTGATATCCTCCTTGTTCCTGCTGACTGCCAATGTGACACACGTTAAAAGGATCTATTAAGCTCGGGTGCCTTTAAGGCAAGCACCTTAAACCCATTTAAAGCATATTCACACACGGGAATCTTTCTTATGAACGTTCCATTAGAACATTGTCCAAACACACTGGGATGTCATATTCCGCTATGCAGTGCGACAAAAAGCCAAAACATACTGCATTATTTTGTTTTGTTTCCAGGCCAAGGCAGAGGTTTACGATATCAAATGATGGTTGGATTAAAATGAATATAAAACAAATGTATTGTTCTCGTCTGGTCTCAGTAAGACACTGGGCTCCCTGTGGAGAGGGCTTCTGTTCTCTTTGGGGAAAAGGACAGTGTGTGTGTGTGTGTGTGTGTGGTTTATTATTACAGTTTGTATGCACCAAGAGTCTCTTTCTATGGATACCCACGATCAAACACTTGTTTGAATACCATCATAAAGTAAAATTCCTGAAAATCCAGACAGTATGGTGCTGTTCTCCCATTTTCATTTTCTTCACTAAAGCGCTAACATTACCCACGTATCACTGTGAGAGTATTTCTTTGATATAAAGCAAAATCACAGAACTGTTGGGAAAGCTCACACCGCCAAACGTTTTCCTCAGGTTTTGTAATTCTATTTTGACGTCATTGTTTATCCGCGTGTTCCTCGTTTCTGCTCCTAACGTCGGAGACAAACAGAAACCAAACTGTGCCATATCAGACCAGCAGGTTATTAGCACGAGCCCTGCCAGGTATCCAAACACAAAGGACTGTGGGAATAATTCTGTTGCTGCACAAACAGAAAAATACTTTATCGCTCTCGCGGCTTGGTTCCGTTTCTCTTGTTTTGAAAGATTAAAAGTGGACAGAGAGGGTTTGGGGGGGGAGGAGGGATGAGGGAGGTTGTGGTAGTGTTATTGATGTGCAACACTGGCTCTGATAAAGGATTGTGGGAGCTCCAGCTCCTATCTGGCTCCTCCAGCGACGACATGTTTACTCTCCAGGAGATGCTGTCGTCTGAAGTCAGACTGTGACTGTGTGCGCTTGTGTCTATGGGGGGGGGTGAGAGAGAGTAAGCCTGCAGATGCTTTTCATTCCGTCTTTAGTAAGAACACAATTAAGGTAGGGGGGGTGCGAAAGAGAAGAGAGGGGGAGAGAAACCAGATCAATTCTCCGGGCGAGGTAATGGAACAGGCGCGTTACCACTGTCGAAATCCGATTACCATAGATCCATTTCTGCCATGCTTTAAAAAAAAGCTTAACGCTGTGGGGCCAAAAAAATGCACATCTGAGGCCCCAATTGACAACCCCGCCCCCAAGTTGGGAAGAGAGGAGGGGCCATCACATATCAAAGAGAGAAGCTAAAGCCCCTGCTTTATCAAAAATATAGATTTCATAGGCAGGCGGGGTTGATTTACACAGACAGGGACAAATAATGACAAAATGACTTATTGGGTGAGGCCGGGTGGGGACGGGCTGAGGAGGGAGGCGTTCTCTTCATCACTTCCACTGATTTTGTCTCTTTAGCTCAATATCAATCTACCAGGAGGGTACCAATGGGAAGACGTCCTGTTCCATCAAGTTCCGCAAAGGACGACTGGCCTCTATCATATTCAATTGTGAACCGCAGGAGTCCTCATCCCATCTCTCCCTTTCTTCATGAGTGATAGTCTTTCCTCCCCTCCATTTGTCTGACCCTACGGGGGGGGGAACCGATGCACTGATCCATCGAACCACACGGCTCCGTTTTACGGATGGACCCCCACCTCCAAAGCAGCTCCTCCAGCCGGTGCTAACAGCTGGCCGGACGTCTTAAACACACTCAAGAAGGGCAAGGCCAGACGAGGGCAAGTCTCCAATGGTACTGTCAAGCCACTGGCATCCACCTTTTGACTGCTTTGTAAAAGACTAAGACCCATAGAATATTAATCTGAAATGATCCGTCAGATAACTCAGTTCTTCTCTACGTCCATCCTGGGGATTTTACTACAGCTGAGATTTGTTGAGATAGGAATTCCTTTTAATACAAATCCTCCATTTCAACTTCCTGGAATAATTGAAATAGCTAGGGTTTACTTTCTCCATTCAAAACGGATGTAAATGTAGGTTTCTTAATTTGAGCCGGTTTGCTTCAGCAGGAACACAATCGTGCAGCAACAGGAAATGTCATGTATTATGTGGGTTATAATTAAGGAAAATGTTTTGTAGGGATTGATACATCCTCTGTTAGGGCTAATCAAGTCATTTTAAAGTGGAAATGACTAACCTTAGCTTGATCATGCATTGTGACACACCTGTTTTTATGCTGTTTTAGTCCACAAAACATGTCACCCTTTCACCTACAGTAGAACCTGATGTAATTATAATGTTATAATTTATGCTAGCTGTGAGCATTTAAAACATGATCCATGAATATATATATATATATATATATATATATATATATATATATATATATATATATATATATATATATATATATATATATAAGGAGGCACTACCAGGAGACAGGCCAGTACATCAGGAAACGTGGAGGAGGCCGTAGGAAGGCAACAACCCAGCAGCAGGACCGCAACCTCCGCCTTTGTGCAAGGAGGAGCAGGAGGAGCACTGCCAGAGCCCTGCAAAATTACCTCCAGCAGGCCACAAATGTGCATGTGTCTGCTCAAACAGTCAGAAACAGACTCCATGAGGGTGGTATGAGGGCCCGACGTCCACAGGTGGGGGTTGTGCTTACAGCCCAACACCGTGCAGGACGTTTGGCATTTTCCAGAGAACACCAAGATTGGCAAATTCGCCACTGGCGCCCTGTGCTCTTCACAGATGAAAGCAGGTTCACACTGAGCACATGTGACAGACGTGACAGAGTCTGGAGACGCCGTGGAGAACATTCTGCTGCCTGCAACATCCTCCAGCATGACCGGTTTGGCGGTGGGTCAGTCATGGTGTTGGGTGGCATTTCTTTGGGGGGCCGCACAGCCCTCCATGTGCTCGCCAGAGGTAGCCTGATTGCCATTAGGTACCGAGATGAGATCCTCAGACCCCTTGGGAGACCATATGCTGGTGCGGTTGGCCCTGGGTTCCTCCTAATGCAAGACAATGCTAGACGTCATGTGGCTGGAGTGTGTCAGCAGTTCCTGCAAGAGGAAGGCATTGATGCTAGGGACTGGCCCGCCCGTTCCCCAGACCTGAATCCAATTGAGCACATCTGAGACATCATGTCTCGCTCCTTCCACCAACGCCATGTTGCACCACAGACTGTCCAGGAGTTGGCGGATGCTTTAGTCCAGGTCTGGGAGGAGATTCCTCAGGAGACCATCCGCCACCTCATCAGGAACTTGCCCAGGGGTTGTAGGGAGGTCATACAGGCACGTGGAGGCCACACACACTACTGAGCCTCATTTTGATTTGTTTTAAGGACATTACATCAAAGTTGGATCAGCCTGTAGTGTGGTTTTGCACTTTAATTTTGAGTGTGACTCCAAATCCAGACCTCCATGGGTTGATCAATTTGATTTCCATTGATAATTTTTGAGTGATTTTGTTGTAAGCACATTCAACTATGTAAAGAAAAAAGTATTTAATAAGAATATTTCATTCATTCAGATCTAGGATGTGTCATTTTAGTATTCACTTTATTTTTTTACCAATCACAAGTTTTTCCATTTTTATTTTCAATCGCAAGTGGGGTGCCGCCTCTAATGCCCTTATGGGCGGGCCCCCACTGGAGGGGAGGCTAGAAGTTAGCCTAGCCGAGCAGAGGAACTGATACCCCCATCAAGGCAAGAGTGTGACAGTAGGGAAAGGAGGATGGAGAAGGGAGCAGAGGGGGAACGAGGGGAGGGGAACGAGGGGCTCGTTCGAGTGAACTCTGAGCTCGGATGGCTGGATCATCAAAGGCCACACTTGCGGCTCGATCATAGGGCTTGAAACTCAATCTGTCGGGCAGAAAGAGGACCCTGAACAAACCTGCCTGACGAGTTTCAAGTTGTTTTGTCACTGGATATAGCAGGTGTAAACAGTTCAGTGAAATGCTTAACTTGCGAGCTCTTTCCCAACAATGCACAATAGAGGTAGTAATATAGGTAAGAAATAAAACGTGAAATGTGAGAGAAGCAAATAACGAAACAAAAACATGACAATACAGTTGTATAGATATCTTATATACACAGGTCAGTGCAGTGCCAGTACAGTTATTACAATGTTCAATGGTACTGGAATATACATGTAAACAGGGATAAAAGTGGCTAATAAGAGGATACATGGGACGGCAGGTAGCCTAGTGGATAGAGCGTTGGGCCAACGAATCCTTGAGCTGACAAAGTAAAAATCTGTCCTTCTGCCCCTGAACAAGGCAGTTATCGAAAATAAGAATTTGTTATTAAATGACTTTCCAAGTTATATAAAGGTTAAATATATATATATATATATATATATATATATATATATATATATATATATATATATATTTAAGTAAACATAATATTGCTAGTAAACAATATAGCAGCAACAAATACTTCTATTAATTAATCACCATAATCAATCAATCAATCATGGCAGCGGCATATGCGTGTGAGTGAGTGATGTGTTGCACCACCCGCCCCTCCTCTGGGCAACACATCAGGCGTCTCAGTTGAAACCAATTGCTGCCTGAATAGCCTTGTCTTGCGCTTACACTACCATTGTCGCGGCTCTTGTTTTGACACGATCGGATCTTCGCCGCCCGCCAGAAGCTGCAGACAAGGGCCCGACTCCGACTACCCAGGTAACCTTTTAAACGCTGCGCTCAGAAATGGAGTTCAGACATTAACACATACTTTGGCCGGATGACTCGTTTAACCGTGGAAAAGTGAGACTTTCCTCCTTGCATGAGAGGTTTACGTCAGCGTTACTCCTACCCCAAATCCCCCTCCACCCCTTTTTCCCCAAGCACCCTGTCTTACCCCAGCCCTGTCAAGAGTGCAACTCTAGCCTCCTTCCACAGCTTGTAATCGTTCACGTCTCTCTCTCGCTCTCAGACACGCTCCCTCTCTGGTTCTCACTAGGGCGGCAGGAGGTGCCGTCACAAGCAGCGTGTCCACGGCTGCAGAAACACCCTGGTTTTTTGTATTTGCCAAAGACACTGTACCCTTTCCTTCCCTCCCCTTCTTTCCACCCTCCACCGCAACCGATCTCTCTCTCCCGTCGGGGCTGTGTCACCAGGGATGGGTGGGGGAAATGACAGTCTGGCCACAGCACAGCAGGGATCCTGCAGCCATTGGGCGGACATCTGTGGCGAGTACCCTTCAGGAGAGAACACAGAAAATGATACATCCATGTCTGTTCATAAACAAAAAAGGTGTGGTTTTGAGAAGGTGTTTTGCACTTTTGACAGAAAACTGTAAAAAAATATATATATATATATTTATATGTCTAATTAGTGGTAGCCTGACTAATTATAGGGTGTGTATGACACAGTCAGAGCCCTGTACTTGAACAGCAAGTGAAGTAAACACGTCACAAATTTGTGACAGACAATAACACGGAAGGGTTACTGTTCTTAAGTACACATTGTTACCTATTTTGCACATGACTACACATGGTTCCACCATCCTGTGCTTACACCTACCATTTCAGTTCATTGGTCATGAAGGAAACAAAGATAGGAAACATCTAACTCGGGGCTACCAGGTCTTCAGTTCTAAAAGCATGTACAGCCATCCAGTTAGATGGCTCTCCGGGACAGAAGAGTCAAAGGTCCCGGACTTAACAGGCTATTTGGACATGTCAAATGTCTCCACAGCACTCCGACCCTTTCCTTCTAAGGTTTGAGGTCAAAGGGGCATCTGAACTTATAATGACCTTTACTATCCAACCTAACCCTAACCCCGAAGGCTGAACCCTAACCCCGAAGGCTGAGCCACCGCACGGCGTCAGGGTGAAGAAGTGTCTCTGTGGCGCAGAGTGACTCGTACAGCTCCCCTGTACAGCCGCCGTGGTGACAAAGAGGTCGCGCCCGGGGAGGTGTCATAATATCAGCGATGCGAGGCCAGGGGGCGTTGAGGGAGTGCAGACGACCTTTGACTTATGTCACAATCCGTCTAATTTACATAGCTAATGGGGATATTGAGAGCGACAGAGCTTGTGAATTTACAGTAGGTATTTACAGTATTAGAACGTATGGAGTAGATATGTATTATTTACCAATGAATTTGGTCCGGATGCTCTACAGATGGTTATAATATTAACAAACTATCTGTTGATAAGCAACTGCTTGCTAAGGTTACGGTTAGAATATGGGTTAGGGTAAGGGTTTAAGTTAGGGCTATTAGATAGTTTAAATGTTATGGATAGTCTGTAGAGCATCTACAGATGGACTATACAGATGAAGTGTTACCCAGAATTGGGTCACGCTTAAAGAGTAGTCTGTGATCCAATGCACTCCCTCACTGAGTACCTCATCGTGATATTCTACTCCGAGCAAACATAATTTGGTGGAGGAGTTTAATCATAAATCAACTTTGCTCACTGGGTAATGATTGCATTCCATCTCTTTTGATTATAGTTTTCATGAACATAAGGTCTAACATGTTATTTGGATTAGAAGCGATCCAACGTACAAAGTCAATATGCAAAAATAACAACTGCAAAAAGCTAATAAGTGTTCTCATGAAAGAGAGCTCTGTTGTTTTCATCTTGTAGATTTTTCCCACTGATTCTCTTCACTTGTTCAGAGTTGTTCATTTCTGGGGGTTGGAGTCTCGCAGCTTCGGGGCGTGCTTGTTCCTCTCCAAGCTGTATCCCTGGCTTGATACTGAGCTTCAGACTATCATTTTGGGCTGACACCGCTTTAAACGCAACAGCGTGGAGCAAAACAAGAGAGAGCAACTCGAGGGACACAGGCTCAAATATTTCACGCTCATACTCGCCGAGCACTGAAACTACAGAGGGCTCTGGAACAACTGTTGAAATCATGACAGGAAAATGGCCACCGCTTGGGGAGGTTGTGTGTGAGTGCGACTGTGGACGTGTGTGTCTGCATGTGTGAGAGACAGAGGGTGAACGCATGGCTGTTTGTGTGCGTTATACAACAAGATGGTCTACATTTGTGACTGTGTGGTGTGAGAGAGAATATGTGTTCCTAACAACATTTTTGTGGATGTGTGCTAGCAGCATATACTTGTCTGCCTGTGTGCACAATGTGTGTGTGTGTGTGTGTGTGTGTGTGTGTGTGTGTGTGTGTGTGTGTGTGTGTGTGTGTGTGTCTGCCTGCGTGTATCTGTCCCTTCATAGCTGGCCCCCACTACAAAAGCCTCTCTGATCTTAGTGTGAGCTCTGTCTCTGGGCCTTGTTGAACAGACCACTCCGAGCGGCGCTCTCCTGGGTCTGTGCCACACCTGCTGCCAGGACATGATGGCCAGAGGAGGGCCCCCGTCCCTGGCACCCTCAAAAGCAGCAGTGCTAAAGTGCTAGTTGAAGTCCCCGTCGTTTACATTCATTAAAAAACAGTAACGCCTAGAGCCAGGAGCCCCACGCCAAGCCTGCCACAGCCGATAAACAGGGGCCACCTCTCACTGCCCAGTCCCTTCTTTCTTCGCTCCCTCTCTCGACTATACTGCGCCCCACAGCACCCCTCTGTGGGCACTGGGTTCTGTGTGTTGGCAAGCTCTCCTTCCTTCCTCTTTCCCTCTCTTCCTCCCAGCCTTGGCGTGGGGCTCCTTTGATTTTGGAGTTGAAACGATGCAGGTTTCTCTCTGTTCCAAGGGATAAAGGGCAACAATAGGAAAGTTTTTTTGCCCTTTTGGGTTTTCTGGTGCCCAATGTACTTTATCAATTTGTAGAAGGCTTAGAAATCTATGTCACTTCTCCGGGAAAGGTAACAGGTTCTGTAGGGCTGTAGGTTCTGGTTCAGTAGGGCTAGAGGTTGTGGTTCAGTAGGGCTGTAGGTTTTGGTTCAGTAGGGCTGTAGGTTTCAGTTCAGTAGGGCTCTAGGTTCTGGTTCCATAAGGCGGTACCGACCACACACTTTGAACCACTGAACTCTATGGCTCACAGACCATGAAATCATATATGCCTAAAGTTGCACTATGCAGAAATCGCTCCGCCATCTCCTGGTTGCTATAACTCAAATAATTTGCCTAATTTCAGTTTATGTAACAAAATAAGCTAGTATAGTGTAGGGATTCATTATACCATCTAAACAGCTGTGAAATATATTTTCCATAACCAAACATATTGTTGTTTCAGCTGTTTGATGCTTGGTGTACAAACCGCAAAAATACAATTTAACGGGAAGCATTGAAATAACGCACATAGAACAGATCTACCGCTTCTTAGGCTTTCAAGTAGAATGATAGATCTAGAACTCACATTTCTATGTGAATTTGGTCAAGTTGCCCAAAAAGTTACAATTTCCACTTTAAAATATTGACTTATGTCATTTCAATACTTCACTATGCATCCTCTCTATCCACCCTGTGTTAACCTCGTTCTAATTCCATCCATTTCGTGGCATCAACAGGCAGTGACTTGGGGGGGGGGCTCTCGATGTCACAATTCTCTCATGCCTCTTTTGCCAGAGTTGGGGTTGGAGTGGGGAGATGGGGAGGCAGTGGTGGTTAGGTTAACAGCAGTTACCTTCCTCCACTAATTTCACGCATGGCTGGCTAATATCCTTCATTGTCAACATGCTAACTCTGGCCCACCCCGTTAGTGAAATACACGCACCTACACACATACACGTGCACACTACAACAACACACCCCCAACCATGGACCTGCTGGTTAATGTATTACATAAACCAGGGCAGGAGAATTCCAGCCTGCTAGCTCTACTCAGCGTTTAGGAGCATGAGCACGATAGAAATTCAAGATGAAGGGGACGGTGACCACTAACTTTCCTACCCCCCCCCCCGTGGCTCAACAATGGCGCCAGGGTCTCCCTGCACAAGCAAAGGGGGGTGTGTGTGTTTGTGTGTGTCTGGGGAGGAGAGGGGGTGCTTAGAGTGTCACTTCTGGCTAGATTAGAGAATGTCACTCTAGAAGAAGAAGATCAAAGTGCACACTCCTAGAGGAAAAACAGCCCCTTTCTGAAGAGAGCAGAGAGCTGACGAGAGTGGCTAAACAGAGAGGGAAAGCTGGCTCGTGTTAATTACAAACAGCATGGAGGGATAAGGATGGGGATTAGGTCAATCATGGAGGGTGGAATTAGAAAAAAAAGGGTCTATCTTTAATTAGCATTGTTGGAGGGGCGGTCACGTGGCTAGCCTAGGCTCAATGAGCAAACCGCTACGGCTAGCCATCATTAGCATTCAGAGAGTGGAAGCGAAGCTAAAAACAAGGACGTTTCAGGTGGAAATAGCTTGGCTAGCTGCTCAGACATGCTGGGAAGCTACACAAAAGACAGTCACTTTGGACTACAGGGGTACAAAGAGCCAAGGGAGTGAGTCATTGTGAATAAGAGACTGGATATTCGGTCCAAGCTGCCTTTTAGTGTCTCTACTCACTAACTCCCCTCCCCTGACCGGACATTATGGGCTTATCACACCCAGCAAAAGGGAATAATTACCCAAATACTATCCAGCACAGCCATCTTTAATCAGAGCACTGAGTAATTACTCTGACACAAATGACTTCAGTTCATTACAAGGCTGCCATAACATGGCCGACGACGGCCGACTGTTCATCACTTTAAAGTGTATTTTTATTATTTACAACTGCCGCCGCGAGCCGGGGAACAGATAAATACACAATTGTCATTTAGGAGGAGTGGGGGGGGGGATGGATGTGCTCGTCAATTGAGCATTTTTCAAAACATGCATTAAAAGCCCAAAGTGGAGGGAGAGAAGATAGGAAACAGAGTTGTTGTTGCCATCGTCCCTCAGGCGATTTGTGGTGTACTTACAAAAAAGAAACACTTGATTAATCCCGCTCTTTTTTTATTTTTATAATTACATTTATATTAATATTAAACTATTATTTCAACACGTTCACATCCATCCACAAAATAGAGTGAAGTCTTTTACATTTCTTCCCGCCTTGTTTCTTTTTGTTGTTTTCTTTAAGTACCTGCGCTGTCTATTTTCATGGGGTCCAGTACTGGTCTAATCAGCAGTAGCCAGATGGGTTAGTTCAATGCCAGCCACAAAGCCCCACCGCCACTAGACGTCTCTGCATCGCTCCTGGCCAGATATGATGCTCCCTCCCGCGGGGAATTAGCTGACAGGGTCTGCCTGCTCCTAATACAACCAACCTCTGTACTGGTGCCGGAGGATAATAATATGTATAAGGGGGAAATAGTGGTCAAACTCTGAGAATTATAAGAGATTCTATAAGACTGGCACAAGATAGAACTGGAAATAGACATGAATGTTCCAAATTGATCATCAAGAGCTCCAAATGAAATATCTGAGAAATTATGGAAATTGAGGTTAAAAACAAAGTCTGGCAAACCATCATTGTAAAGTGGTATTGTCGCCAAGACTGATTGTTGACATTAGCATTGAAAAGGGCCGCATATTGGCCTTATGAAGGCATCAAGATCTTCCAATAATGTAATATAGTGCTTAAATTATGGGGGTTCTTGAATTCAAATCATAGAAATTGCAAACCAATACCTGTGAATCAGACGACTAATGTTTATGATATATTTTATCTGTGTGTGTAAGGGAACATACACCCGTTATTTATAGGTCTGTGACAGATACTGACAGGAAAATATGATTCTGAAGGTTCATCTGTATGTTTGTCGAGTTGCCTTTCCCAGCTTGAGAGTCTGATAGCCTTGCGCTGACTGGCGTTTGAGGGACAGCGTGCCCTATGCCTGAGTAACACGATAAGAGCTATTGTGCCGTCACATGTCACACACTCCTGTGACATTAAAGAGTCCCTCGTCAAAAGGAGGTTATTTATGGCAGCTATTCAAACTACCACCACAGCTAAAAACGTTAAAAAGGTCAAATGCAGACGTTTTTATCTCAATATCAAATCATTTCTGGGTAACAACTAAACACTTTTACTGTGATTGTTTTCAATTAAAATGGTCAAAGAGGGCTTCTTATTAAAGAGCAAATTCTCAAGCAATAATTTTGCTAGCACTGTCTGGGAGTGGTCTAAGGGGGAGGGGAAAACTGAAAACTGTTATTGGCAGAGAGGTTTGTCTATTAACCAATTTATCACATGGTGATGTCACCATGGAAAGACCAAAGCTCCATCCCACCAAAACAAGCTGAAATTTCAGGCAGTCTTTCCAAACAGCTCTTACACTAAAAGGGCGTTGTCATCATTCTCACAATTTCACAGTATTATACTAACTGCATAGTGTGGAAATATATAAAACACAGGTAAATCACGTTTTTGACTGCGCTTGGCCTTTAAGTAACATATTGTACATTGTAAGGGGGACTCTATATACAGTGCCTTCAAAAAGTATTCACACCCCTTGACATTTTCCACATTTTGTTGTGTTACAAAGTGGGATTAAAATGGATTTGTCATTTTTTCTGTCAGGGATTTACACAGAATAGTCTGTAAAATTCTAAAATTTGTCAAAAAAATATGAAACATTTAACACTAATATATCTTGATTAGGTAAGTATTCAACCCTGAGTCAATAAGTGCTAGAATCACCTTTGGCAGCGATTTCAGAGTCTTTCTGGGTAAGTCTCTAAGAGCTTATTCAAAAATAATCATCTTCAAGCTCTGTCAAATTGGTTGTTGATCATTGTCAGACAGCCATTTTCAAGTCTTGCCATAGATTTTCAAGCTGATTTAAATAAAAAAATTAACTAGGTCACTCAGGAACATTTAATGTAGTCTTAGTAAGCACATCCAGTGTATGCCTGGCTTTGTGTCTTAGATTGTTGTCCTGCTGAAATGTGAATTTGTCTTCCAGTGTCTGTTGGAAAGCAGACAACCAGGTTTTCATCTCAGATTTTGTATGTGCTTAGCTCTATTCCGTTTATTTTCATCATAAAAAAAAACTCCCGTGCCAATGACAAGCATACCATAACATGATGCAGTCACCACCATGCTTGAAAATATCAAGAGTGGTAATCTGTGATGTTTTAGATGTTCCCCAAACATAACACTTTGTATTCAGGACATAAAGTTGCCACATTTTTTTCAGTTTTACTTTAGTGCCTTATTGCAAACAGGATACATGTTTTGGAATATTTGTATTCTGTACAGGCTTCCTTCTTTTCACTCTGTTATTTAGGTTAGTATCATAGAGTAACTACAATGTTGTTGATTCAGCCTCAGTTTTGTCCTATCAAAATCCCTGAGCGGTTTCCTTAATCTCCGGCAACTGAGTTAGGAAGGACTTCTGTATCTTTGTAATGACTGGGAGTATTGATACACCATCCAAAGTGTAATTAATAACGTCATAATGCGCAAAGGGATATTTAATGTCTGCTTTTACATATTTTACCCATCACCAATAGGTGCCCTTCTTTGTGAGGCAGTGGAAAACCCCTCTGGTTTCTGTGGTCCAATCTGTGTTTGAAATTCACTGCTCGACTGAGGGACCTTACAGATAATTGTATGTGTGGGGTACAGAGATGAGGTAGTCATTTTAAATCATGTTAAACTCGTTTATTACATACACAGTGAGTCTATGCAATTTACTATGTGACTTGTTAAGGACAATTTTACTCCTGAACTTTTTTAGGCTTGCCATAACAAAGGGTTGATACTTATTGAGTCAATAATGTAATTCTACTTTGACATTATGGGGTAATGTGTGTAGGTAATGTGTGTGACAAAACATTCTATTTAATACATTTTATATTCAGGCTGTAACAACATAATTAGGAAAAAGTCAAGGGGTGTGAATACTTTCTGAAGGCACTGCATCTGTTCAGCATACTTTCTGCACAATAGCAGTAGACATTACATTTGTTTAATGATCAACAAGATAATTACTTCCGATTGCAGATGACCGTACAAGATGGCCTTGCAACAAAAACATTTGATCTTATGCAACATTGCTTGCCTGTTGTCAGTCATTTGAAGTGGTGCTGGACTAAAGCCACCACGTCACCTACAGTATCTAGGCAACAACAAGCAACATGCTGTACTGTGAACACATTTTCTTACACCTGCGGAGTTCATTGTGCGTTCAAGACCACTGGGAACTCCGGAAAAAAACAAGCTCAGAATGGGAAAAATTGTGATGTCGGTGATGTTCAGGTCAGAGAATTCAGAGCTCTAGGATGATGTCCCGAGTTTCCAATTTATTATTCCGGATTACCATTCAAAACCATTTTCCCAGTCCGAGTTAATTTTTTTCAGGGTTTCCAATTGTTTTGAACACCAAAGAAGGAGGTCGGAGATTTCCAAGTTTCATGTTGTCTTGAACGCTACATCACTCCCATGTCCAGACTAACTTCATAGACAGGTGGCCATGAGTTCATGAACAGTTGCTTTGAACAGATCTCCAATGTTGCGCTTTGTTTCCTGACTTGCAAAAAAAACCTCCACAACATTGAGCGTTGCTTCCATCTTGATTGGCTAACGGTAATGTGTCAACCGGGCCTTTGTGGCTTCAGACAGTCTGGCAGAAAATTACAGTGTAAAACAACACATGATCACAGCTGCTCCTCCGTCGCTTCAGGGAAAAAAAAAGAAGAGACGAGACCAAAATAAAGATAAAACCAACCCAAAAACGGCTCATCTCAGCAACTCATCTCCTTTTTAGCGAGACGTAAAACACAGAGAAATGTAATAATGAACTACCGGGGTCACCGTTGCTCGTACCTCAAAGATCTGACAACACATCATTATGCTGTAACTCCCATTGATCAACAGTCACCTGGTAATTGATATCAACAAAGTGAGTTTTCTTCACACCTCGGTCCCAGAGGGCTGAATAATAGGGCTGTTGCGGTGACCGTATTACCGCCACACCAGCAGTCATGACCGCAGTACAATTCCACATGACCTTTGAGTCACGATAATCTCCTTTTACTACATGCCTTTGTAGTACCCAATTTGCTAACTTCCATCAGGTCCTAATGGCCTGGTACTCAGGGCTCTATTGTCCATCTAACCACTCTGACATCAATGCAAATACAATTGAAAATCACATCAAACACTTATCTAAACAGTAGGCCTATCATACTTTTAAAACTCACCTCACTGTGATGATCAATTTGAAGAAAGAGGTTCTGTTGTTTGAAACAGTGTAAAACATAGTTGTCGTGGATGTTGTTTCAAAGCCTAACACAACGAAATGGACAGCGCTTTCTAAATGATGATTCATTCATACCTCCCATACACATATTAGAGCTGATGCACATGAGCCTAAACCCGACATTTTTTGATGATGGTGCCTCGCTACAATACATAGCCTACCACATATTACACATGGCAGAAAAACATGAAACAAAACAGGTTTTTGATGTCTTTGGTACATAATTGGTCGATCCTATACTCCAAACTAATTCTAGTACTCACCTTTGAGCGTGGATTGTATTATAATGCATACTGGATGGACTGATTACCTTATGCACCACTCCAAAATGTCTGTCCATGAGTCTGAGAACGTGGAGCCCTAGGCCATGCTGTTGGTTCATTCATTGTGCAGGGAGGCTTACAGTTAGCCTACAATGAGTGAATTTGTGTTTGATTATGAATAGCCAAATAATAGGGATTTCTTTGTATATTTTCATAATTGAGTGACATTACTGTCAGCTATAGAGAATATCTCAGCACCGTGCGTTTCCATCTCCTCATCTCTCTCCTGTCTCCTTTCTTCAGCGAGCAGAAAGGCTGTCAACCATTTAGTGAAATATGTTTCGTTGTGAAAACATGTTACTATTGATGTTCCCGAACAGATTTCACTTGGTTGCCCAAATTAAGCAGCGGGCACTGTTCCTGCCCATTGTAATGATGTGCGCTAAGAGTCGGGAAGCAAGTTCAGGGAGTGAGTGTTTTAATAAAAATAAATGGAACATAATACACAACAAGAAACACTAACAGCACACAGACATGAAACAGAAACAATAACGCCTGGGGAAGGAACCAAAGGGAGGGACATATATAGGGAAGGTAATCAGGGAAGTGATGGAGTCCAGGTGAGTCTGATGACGCGCAGGTGCGGGTAACGATGGTGACAGGTGTGCGCCATAACGAGCAGCCTGGTGACCTAGAGGCCGGAGGCGCCACACACATGACACCCATTTGATAACGGGCCATTCTAAATCTAAGCTAATTTGGCATATTAGTAAAGACAAGAATAAATTGAGAATAGTCTGATGGGTGAAAATATGATCACTTGATGAGAGAACAGCTGTGCAGCCTGAGGCAAGGAACAGAGCGCAAGATTTTTTTGCTACTTTGTCAAATCACCAATAGTCTATAGTCGCAACATGCAGTCCATATATGTTTTGATTTCTAAAGACAAGGTTTGCACCATTCACAACTAGTTACCAAATAACTCTAAATCTAGTATATATGACCTGTTTCAAATGATCACTTTTACGCTCAACATAGCCACTTCCTATGCTCCTTGATGGGGAAAGAATATTATTTCTATTACATTCTTCTTACTATACAATCATTTCAAATAAAATAATGACACAGGATCTATAAGAATATCTTGTCAGCTAAATGATCAAGCCTACAGCATGGAGAATAGCCAGATAACAAAGGCCTACAGTAAGCCAACTCATATTCTGTTCTTCTAAAATACATTTTTCTTCGTATCACTAAAATAAAGAATGGATTTGTTGTGAAGGTGTATATAAAATTGAGTTTGACTTTTTAAAATGTAGATGTTCCAAAGGGGCTCATCAGCGGCTTGGATGTGTGGAGGCCTGGAGATGCTAAACATGATTATGTTAATTAGGGTCAATTACCGGTGAGACCAGCAGTCTTTTGTATGACAATAACTGGCTGTCAAAATGTCATGACCGCAAACAGCCCTACTCATTAGCATGGAGAATTCAGCATTGCGCTTTTCATTTCATGCCCCTCTCCTAGGCAGCCGCTTAAAATTCATTAACAAGTGTTCAGAAGGAAATTAAATTAAAGTAAGGACTACTCAAACAAGTTGTTAATTTATGTGTTTAAGTTGCGGCAATGCACCCTCAAGCACCACATGCACATCTCTCGGGCACCCAACTTAAAAAGAGACTTTCGATAATGCTCACGGACACAGATAGTGGTATCAATCACAACCCTGCTAGCTGCGCCGACGGTCACCATCTGTGTTTTATTTACAGTACACCGGCGGTTTTTGTTGTTGTCAATAATGGGGTTGTTCATCGATATGACATTACACCATTAAATAACACTAAAAGCAACAAAAACATAACACCCAACAAGATGGCAAACAAGACAGCACCTTTCAACCATATATCAGTGGTTGGAATATTAAACAGCAAGTAATAAATAAATAATACTAATAAGTTATAATACTTTTAAAAAAATACACCCATTACACATACATTTGTACTAACTTATACAAATGCCACATTGCTGACGATAATAAGTGCCATAAGGCTTTATTATGTCATCTGGTCTCAGACTTTGCCATAATGACCTGCATGTGTCACGTCATGATTAGTCATTTTATTCTAAATATCGCCGAACCCCCTCCACTCCAACCTCTCAAGTCGTCAGCGAAAGGAGCTGGATGCGTCGGCCATTGAATTGATGCCTCGTGAGTCGGTAAATTGTGAGAGTTAAAAGCAGATAAATGTGGCGTAGTGATACGATCATAGCGGGATGCTTACCAGAGGGTCATAAACCCTCTAACACACGGGATGAAGAGCTAGAAGGATAGAAGGAGAGAGGGATGACACAGAGGAAGGGGAGTGGACACAGACATTTTGGCATAGATGGCACTGTAAACTAGCCCCGGTGGGGTGCAATACCAAGGAGACCATACGCAGTGCCACCCAGACGACACCAGCCGGAGTGACGGAGGAAGACCCTGGGACCAATATTCCCTCAAATTTCAGGTCTGCTGAGCGTAAACCTGAACCTTGTGAAAATTCTGTGCAACTTCCGGCGTGCGTTTACTGTGAAAACAGAAGCTGTACCCTCTTTAAGTTACAGTTTTAACAGCATCCAAGTAGACTGCTGTGGCTATTTAATCATAATGTAGGCCTACCAGAGTGGCCTACCATCAAAAACAATGGATCCCATAATATTTTAACATGGAAATAGCTGTTGTCAGTAGCAGCAAATGTGTGGTGTTCAATGTAGGCCTACATTCCACGAGACTTTTGAAAAAAACATGCAGGGCTTGACATTAACCTGTACGGGATCAGTGTCCCTAAACCAGGACAGCTGTTGCTCAATATGCAATAATGTGACTAGAATCACATTGTAAACAACAGCCGATTCCGAGACATTGACATGTCTTATATGGGCAGAAAGCTTAAATTATTGTTAATCTAACTGCAATGTCCATTTTACAGTAGCTATTAGAGCACAAAAATACCATGCTTGTTTGAGGATAGTGCACAACAAAACTCTTATCACAGCAAGTGGTTTAATACATACAGCTCTGAAGGTATATAATGTACTTACATTCAGTAATCTTGTCCTGATTTGTCATCCTGAGGGTCCCACAGATAAAATGTTGCATTGTTTTGTTGATAAAATCAATTTTTATACTCAAATGTAGGATCTTGGGTTCTACAGTTTGACCAAGGGGTGGGTGTTCTGACTTGAGATCTACTCGTGCAGAACTTTAGGTAAGTTGCTCATTGATTTCAATGGGGAAATTGTCGATATCAACTCAGAATACCACCCTAAATGAATACTTTTACCTCATACATGCCAAACAAACACACACAAACACGTACGCATCCCCCTCAAAGCCGATATCCATAAATGCATGCTCAATCACACTGACAGACCCTCCTCGCATGACATCTGCTCTTGCTGAATTACTGCAGGGCCACGTGCGGAGCAGCCTTACAGGGGCCCCTGCCTCTGGCCCAGGCAGGTTAGCAAACACACGACAGGCCCTGCATGGAGGCTCATCTGGATGCCATCAGATCATCTCTGTATCTTTCCCCTCTTCTCTTCCTCCCTACTGTACTGTGTCATCTCTCTACTGTACTCGGTGGTTCTTTTCCAGTAGTGCCACACATATGGGAAGGCCCCGGTGGGGGCTAAACAAATCACTGTTGAGTCTGATGCTGATGCATATGGCTGAACACTCCACCAGAGGCAATCCGGTTATAGTGTGTGTGTGTAGTGTGTGTGTAGTGTGTGTGTGTAGTGGTGTAGTGTGTGTGTGTGTGTGTGTAGTGTGTGTAGTGTGTGTGTGTAGTGTGTGGTGTGTGTGTGTAGTGTGTGTGTGTGTGTGTGTGTGTGTGTGTGTGTGTGTGTGTGTGTGTGTGTGTGTGTGTGTGTGTGTGTGTGTGTGTGTGTGTGTGTGTGTGTGTGTGTGTGTGTGTGTGTGAGAGAGAGAGAGAGAGAGACTAGGAGTTAGTTATGACTCATTACTCTTACCCTCTATAGGCCCCGTGGTGCGTTATGCTTGGAGTGCATCAACAATGGTTCATAATTTCCATTGTTACCGCTGTCCGACGCCTCAGCCCGTAATATCCATACATTGAGATTTACATCAACAATGCACTATTCCTTCCCTGTCACAAATGAGAGATGAGCCGTGTGCATTTGTGCTGAGGAAACTAAAAACCTTAATTAAAGCAGGAGAGCAAAAACAAACAAAGATGGAATGAACGGAAACAGTGGGTGAAAGAAAGGCTTGACTCATCGGTGTTGACTCTCCCTCTCTCGCTGATGGACACCATCTCCTCCCCTGTCATGTTTGGCTACTCGAGAGAAATTGCCAGTTGAGAGCGTATCATTTGTAGCATTCAAAAAAAGAAACGGATACAATGCACAAAAAAGTGGAAGTGGTGGTTGGCGCTGGTTGCTAGGGAACAAATAAGGGACCAAGTTCCATTCCTGCAGTCCAAACACTTAAAAGACACACCCTCGTCCACTCATCCTCACCTTATTCCCTCGGAGGAAACCCGTCGCCATCTTGGAGGGCGGTCCAAATGATTAGCCAAGCAAGGGAAGTTTGCAATGTAAGCCCCTCAGCCCTCGTTTTTTAGTCGGCTTTGCGAGTGTATAATTATGTTCACTCCGGGGCCTGAGACTCCCTATAATTCAATAGACGACAATTGTATATCCGCTAAGAAAAGTCAGCGAAGACTTAAAAACAACATCAACGGTGAAGTCAACATACAAGTGCAAGTAAAAATGAATGCAGATTTGTTAGAAATTGTGCTTCTCATGCACAAACACCTCTTGTAAAAAGTAAATATGTTTTTGTTTGGTTCTTTTGGAAATAGAATTTAAAAAATCCTTCTTCAGAAGTAGCTAGGCAGGCTAACGTTAATTAGCGAATTAATTTGCTAGCTATCATACAGTAGGTGTATATTAATAATTATATAGTTAATATAAGTAGACATGCACTCATAATTGACTGTAGCGCATATAAAGCACCGACAAGCTACTGGTGGCTGAAAACACAATCAGAGGGGTGAACGAGTGACCAATTTACGGCCAAGAGTGGTCCATCTAAAAATCATTCCTTCCTCCCTCGCCCATTGCCCTGCAAATGTATACTTGTCAGACATCATCAGAAGTGCCCACTTAATTTGAGGGTGGGGGGGATAGGGTGTGTCTTAAGGGTTTGGGCCGCAGCCAAACCCTGTGTACTTTTTGTCACGGGTATCCCAGCAAAGGGACTGGTGAAAGGATCTGGTATAAACATCAAATGGCAGGGGGAAGAGACAGATGCATTTTTTACAATTAGCATGGCAAGGCATTGGTATTTTTTTTAGGATCCCCATTAGCTGTTGTGAAAGCAGCAGCAACTCTTCCTGGGGTCTACACAAAACATAAACATAACATAATAGAGAACATTCATAGACAAGAACAGCTCAAGGACAGAACTCCAATTAAGAAATGGCACACGTAGCCTACATATCAATGCATACACAAACTAAACTCAGTAAAAAAAGAAACGTCCTCTCACTGTCAACTGCGTTTATTTTCAGCAAACTTAACATGTGTAAATATTTGTATGAACCTAACAAGATTCAACAACTGACACATAAACTGAACAAGTTCCACAGACATGTGACTAACAGAAATTGAATAATGTGAACAAAGGGGGGGATCAAAATCAAAAGTAACAGTCAGTATCTGGTGTGGCCACCAGCTGCATTAAGTACTGCAGTGCATCTCCTCCTCATGGACTGCACCAGATTTGCCAGTTCTTGCTGTGAGATGTTACCCCACTCTTCCACCAAGGCACCTGCAAGATCCCGAAAATGTCTGGGGGGAATGGCCCTAACCCTTACCCTCCGATCCAACAGATCCCAGACGTGCTCAATGGGATTGAGATCCGGGCTCTTCACTGGCCATGGCAGAACACTGACATTTCCTTGCAGGAAATCACACACAGAACAAACGGTATGGCTGGTGGCCTAGTCATGCTGGAGGGTCATGTCAGGATGAGCCTGCAGGAAGGGTACCACATGAGGGAGGAGGATGTCTTCCCTGTAAAACACAGCATTGAGATTGCCTGCAATGACAACAAGCCGATGATGCTGTGACACACCGCCCAAGACCAAGACGGACCCTCCATCTCCAAATCGATTCCGCTCCAGAGTACAGGCCTCTGTGTAACGCTCATTCCCTCGACGATAATCGCAAATCCGACCATCACCCGTGGTGAGACAAAGCCGCATCTTGTCAGTGAAGTGCACTTTTGCCAGTCCTGTCTGGTCCGGCGATGGTGGGGTTGTGCCCATAAGCGACGTTGTTGCCGGTGATGTCTGGTGAGGACCTGCCTTACAACAGGCCTACAAGCCTTCAACCCAGCCTCACTCAGCCTATTGTGGACAGTCTGAGCACTGATGGAGGGATTGTGCATTCCTGGTGTAACTCGGGCAGTTGTTGTTGCCATCCTGTACCTGTCCCGCAGGTGTGATGTTCGGATGTACCAATCCTGTGCAGGTGTTGTTACACGTGGTCTGCCACTGCAAGGATGATCAGCTGTCCGTCCTGTCTCCCTGTAGCACTGTCTTAGGCGTCTAACAGTACGAACATTGCAATTTATTGCCCTGGCCACATCTGCAGTCCTCATGCCTCCTTGCAGCATGCCTAAGGCACATTCACACAGATGAGCAGGGATCCTGGGCATCTTTCTTTTGGTGTTTTCAGAGTCTGTAGAAAGGCCTATTTTTTTGCTGAGTTTATATAGGTCAAATAGGGGAGAGGCATTGTGCCATGAGATGTTGCTTTATCTGCTTTTTGAAAACAGGGTTTCTGTTCATTTTAGCAATATGAGATGGAAGGGAGTTCCATGCAACAATGGCTATATATAATACAATACGCTTTCTTGAATTTGTTCTGGATTTGGGGACTGTGAAAAGACCCCTGGTGAAAATGTCTGGAGGAGTAAGTGTGTGTGTGTCAGAGCTGTGTGTAAGTTGACTTTGCAAACTATTCTGCAAACAATGTTTCTTATAAAAAGAAGTGATGCAGTCAGTCTCTCCTCAACTCGTATCCAAGAAAGACTGGCAGCATAATATTTACAGTTGAAGTCGGAAGTTTACATACACCTTGGACAAATACATTTAAACTTAGTTTTTCACAATTCCTGACATTTAATCCTAGTAAAAATTCCCTGTCTTAGGTCAGTTAGGACCACCACTTTATTTTAAGAATGTGAAATGTCAGAATAATAGTAGAGAGAATGATTTATTTCAGCTTACATTTCTTTCATCACATTCCCAGTGGGTCAGAAGTTTACATACACTCAGTTAGTATTTGGTAGCATTGCCTTTAAATTGTTTGGTCAAATGTTTCAGGTAGTCTTCAGGTAGTCAGGTAGTCAGGTTTGTAGGACTTTGTTGTCCTTAAGCAATTTTGCCACAACTTTGGAAGTATGCTTGGGGTCATTGTCCATTTGGAAGACCCATTTGCAACCAAGCTTTAACTTCCTGACTGATGTCTCGAGATGTTGCTTCAATATATCCACATAATTTTGCTTCCTCATGATGCCATCTACTTTGTGAAGTGCACAAGTCCCTCCTGCAGCAAAGCATCGCCGTAATGATGCTGCTACCCCCGTGCTTCACGGTTGGGATGGTGTTCCTTTCTCCTCCAAACATAACGATGGTCATTATGCCCAAACAGTTCTATTTCTGTTTCATCAAATCAGAGGACATTTCTTCAAAAAGTACAATCTTTGTCCCCATGTGCAGTTGTAAACCATAGTCTGGCTTTTTAATGGCGGTTTTGGAGCAGTGGCTTCTTCCTTGCTGAGCGGCCATTCAGGTTATGTCGATATAGGACTCGTTTTTACTGTGGATATAGATACTTTATACCATTTACTCCAGCATCTTCACAAGGTCCTTTACTGTTGTACTGGGATTGATTTGCACTCTTCGCACCATAGTACGTTCATCTCTAGGAGACACAACGTTCCTCCTTCCTGAGCGGTATGATGGCTGCGTGGTCCCATGGTGTTTATACTTGCATTCTATTGTTTGTACAGATGAACGTGGTACCTTCAGGTGTTTGGAAAGTGCTCCAAAAGGATGAACCAGACTTGTGGAGGTCTACAGTTTTTTTCTGAGGTCTTGGCTGATTTCTTTTGATTTTCCCATGATGTCAAGCAAAGAGGCACTGAGTTTGAAGGTTGGCCTTGAAATACATCCATTGCTACACCTCCAATTGACTCATATTATGTGAATTGGCCTATCAGAACCTTCTAAAGCCATGGCATCATTTTCTGGAATTTTCCAAGCTGTTCAAAGGCACAGTCAACTTAGTATATGTAAACTTCTGACCCACTGGAATTGTGATACAGTTAATTATAAGTGAAATAATATGTCTGTAAACAATTGTTGGAAAAATGACTTGTGTCATGCACAAAGTAGATGTCCTAACAGACCTGCCAAAACTATAGTTAGTTAACAAGAAATATGTGGAGTGGTTGGAAAACGAGTTAATGACTCCAACCTAAGTGTATGTAAACTTCCGACTTCAACTGTAACTGCCATAATAAAGGAAACACTCGAGTAAATGATGGATACAAAGTAGGCTTGGACAGTATACCATAAATACCATATACCGTATTTGGAAATAGCCACAGGATGGTTTTTCCATACCATCAATACCATTGAAACTACTTATTGAAGTATTTTTTTAAATAAATGTGAATATTTGTAGTTACATTTAAGTAAATAACCACAGTCAACTTGTGCAATAAGTTCGAAAATAAAGAAGATTGTGTTCTTCATTTCATTTTCACTTTCATTATGCAGTTTACGGTAGTCCCCAGTCGCAAGTTGTTTGTTAACAAGCACACAATGACGAGAGACCGGAGCCTTGTGAGTCACTCACTGTTGTAGCCATGTGATCTAGTTACAGTATGGAATTCACAACTAAATGTGTGCCAGCTAAATATCTTACAACTATTAAGTTAGCTTTCTTCGAAAGCAAAATCAATAAACAGATTACCGACCATTTCGAATCGCACCATACCTTCTCCGCTATGCAATCTGGTTTCAGAGCTGGTCATGGGTGCACCTCAGCCACGCTCAAGGTCCAAAACGATATCTTAACCGCCATCGTAAAGAAACAATATTGTGCAGCCGTATTCATTGACCTGGCCAAGGCTTTCGACTCTGTCAATCACCACATCCTCATCGGCAGACTCGATAGTCTTGGTTTCTCAAATGATTGTCTCGCCTGGTTCACCAACTACTTCTCTGAGAGTTCAGTGTGTCAAATCGGAGGGCCTGTTGTCCAGGCCTCTGGCAGTCTCTATGGGGGTGCCACAGGGTTCAATTCTTGGACCAACTCTCTTCTCTGTATACATCAATGATGTCACTCTTGCTGCTGTTGAGTCTCTGATCCACCTCTACGTAGACGACACAATTCTGTATACTTCTGGCCCTTCTTTGGACACTGTGTTAACAACCCTACAGACGAGCTTCAATGCCATACAACTCTCCTTCCGTGGCCTCCAATGGCTCTTAAATACAAGTAAAACTATATGCATGCTCTTCAACCGATCGCTGTCTGCACCTGCCTGCCCATCCAACATCACTACTCTGGACGGTTCTGATTTAGAATATGTGGACAACTACAAATACCTAGGTGTCTGGTTAGACCGTAAACTCAACTTCCAGACTCATATCAAACATTTCCAATCCAAAGTTAAATCTAGAATTTGCTTCCTATTTCGCAAGAAAGCATCCTTCACTAATGCTGCCAAACATACCCTTGTAAAACTGACCATCCTACCGATCCTCGACTTCGGTGATGTCATTTACAAAATAGCCTCCAATACCCCACTCAATAAATTGGATGCAGTCTATCACAGTGCCACCCGTTTTGTCACCAAAGCCCCATATGCTACCCATCACTGCGACCTGTACGATCTCTTTGGCTGGCCCTCGCTTCATACTCGTCGCCAAACCCACTGGCTCCAGGTCCTCTACAATACCCTGCTAGGTAAAGTCCCCCCTTATCTCAGCACGCTGGTCACCGTAGCAGCACCTACCTGTAGCACACGCTCCAGCAGGTATATCTCTCTGTTCACCCCCAAAACCAATTCTTCCTTTGTCTGCCTCTCCTTCCGGTTCTCTGCTGCCAATGACTGGAACGAACTACAAAAATCTCTGAAACTGGAAACACTTATCTCCCTCGCTAGCTTTAAGCACCAGCTGTCAGAGCAGCTCACAGATTACTGCACCTGTACATAGCCCATCTATAATTTAGCCCAAACAACTACCTCGCCCCCTACTGTATTTATTTATTTATTTTGCTCCTTTGCACCCCATTATTTCTATTTATACTTTGCACATTCTTCCAATGCAAATCTGCCATTCCAGTGTTTTACTTGCTATATTGTATTTACTTCGCCACCATGGCCATTTTTTTAACCTTTACCTCCCTTATCTCACCTCATTTGCTCACATTGTATATAGACTTATTTTTCTACTGTATTATTGACTGTATGTTTGTTTTACTCCATGTGTAACTCTGTGTTGTTGTATGTGTATCTTAGGTTTCATTACATACAGTCGAGAAGAACTACTGAATATAAGAGCAGCGTCAACTCACCATCAGTACGACCAAGAATATGACTTTCGCGAAGCGGATCCTGTGTTTTGCCTTTCACTCAGGACAATGGAATGGATCCCATCCGGTGACCCAAAAAAACGACTTCGTGAAAGAGGGAAACGAAGCGGTCTTCTGGTCAGACTCCGGAGACGGGCACATCGTGCACCACTCCCTAGTATACTTCTCGCCAATGTCCAGTCACTTGACAACAAGGTTGATGAAATCCGAGCAAGGGTAGCATTCCAGAGGGACATCAGAGACTGTAACGTTCTTCGCTTCACGGAAACATGGCTCACTGGAGAGAGGCTATCGGAGTCGGTGCAGCCAGCTGGTTTCTCCACGCATCGCGCCGACAGAAACAAACATCTTTCTGAGACGTGGTGTTGTCACAAAAACATACAGGAACTCAAGTCCTTCTGTTCACCTGATTTATAATTCCTCACAATCAAATGTCGACCGCATTATCTACCAAGGGAATTCTCTTCGATTATAATCACAGCCGTATATATTCCCCCCCAAGCAGACACATCGATGGCTCTGAAAGAACTTTATTTGACTCTTTGCAAACTGGAATCCATACATCCTGAGGCTGCATTCATTGTAGCTGGGGATTTTAACAAGGCTAATCTGAAAACAAGACTCCCTAAATTGTATCAGCATATCGATTGCGCAACCAGGGCTGGCAAAACCTTGGATCATTGCTATTCTAACTTCTGCGACGCATATAAGGCCCTGCCCCGCCCTCCTTTCGGAAAAGCTGATCACGACTCCATTTTGTTGATCCCTGCCTACAGACAGAAACTAAAACAAGAAGCTCCCACGCTGAGGTCTGTCCAACGCTGGTCCGACCAATCTGATTCCACACTCCAAGACTGCTTCCATCACATGGACTGGGATATGTTTCGTATTGCGTCAGACAACAACATTGACGAATACGCTGATTTGGTGTGCGAGTACATTAGAACGTGCGTTGAAAATGTCGTTCCCATAGCAACGATTAAAACATTCCCAAACCAGAAACCGTGGATTGATGGCAGCATTCGCGTGAAACTGAAAGCGCGAACCACTGCTTTTAATCAGGGCAAGGTGACCGGAAACATGACCGAATACAAACAGTGTAGCTATTCCCTCCGCAAGGCAATCAAACAAGCTAAGCGTCAGTATAGAGACAAAGTAGAATCTCAATTCAACGGCTCAGACACAAGAGGTATGTGGCAGGGTCTACAGTCAATCATGGATTACAAAAAGTAAACCAGCCCCGTCACGGACCAGGATGTCTTGCTACCAGGAAGACTAAATAACTTTTTTGCCCGCTTTGAGGACAATACAGTGCCACTGACACGGCCTGCAACCAAAACATGCGGCCTCTCCTTCACTGCAGCCGAGGTGAGTAAAACATTTAAACGTGTTAACCCTCGCAAGGCTGCAGGCCCAGACGGCATCCTCAGCCGCGCCCTCAAAGCATGCGCAGACCAGCTGGCTGGTGTGTTTACGGACATATTCAATCAATCCCTATCCCAGTCTGCTGTTCCCACATGCTTCAAGAGGGCCACCATTGTTCCTGTTCCCAAGAAAGCTAAGGTAACTGAGCTAAACGACTGCCCCGTAGCACTCACTTCCGTCATCATGAAGTACTTTGAGAGACGAGTCAAGGACCATATCACCTCCACCCTACCTGACACCCTAGACCAACTCCAATTTGCTTACCGCCCAAATAGGTCCACAAACGATGCAATCTCAACCACACTGCACACTGCCCTAACCCATCTGGACAAGAGGAATACCTTTGTGAGAATGCTGTTCATCGACTACAGCTCGGCATTTAACACCATAGTACCCTCCAAGCTCGTCATCAAGCTCGAGACCCTGGGCAACTGGGTACTGGACTTCCTGACGGGCCGCCCCCCAGGTGGTGAGGGTAGGCAACAACATCTCCACCCTGCTGATCCTCAACACTGGGGCCCCACAAGGGTGCGTTCTGAGCCCTCTCCTGTACTCCCTGTTCACCCACGACTGCGTGGCCACGCGCGCCTCCAACTCAATCATCAAGTTTGCGGACGACACAACAGTTGTAGGCGTGATTACCAACAACGACGAGACGGCCTACAGGGAGGAGGTGAGGGCCCTCAGAGTGTGGTGTCAGGAAAATAACCTCACACTCAACGTCAACAAAACTAAGGAGATGATTGTGGACTTCAGGAAACATCAGAAGGAACACCCCCCTATCCACATCGATGGAACAGTAGTGGAGAGGGTAGTAAGTTTTAAGTTCCTTGGCATACACATCACAGACAAACTGAATTGGTCCACCCACAAAGACAGCATCGAGAAGAAGGCGCAGCAGCGCCTCTTCAACCTCAGGAGGCTGAAGAAATTTGGCTTGTCACCAAAAGCACTCACAAACTTCTACCTATGCACAATTGAGAGCATCCTGGCGGGCTGTATCACAGCCTGGTACGGCAACTGCTCTGCCCACAACCGTAAGGCTCTCCAGATGGTAGTGAGGTCTGCACAACGCATCACCGGGGGCAAACTACCTGCCCTCCAGGACACCGACACCACCCGATGTTACAGGAAGGCCATAAAGATCATCAAGGACAACAACCACCCGAGCCACTGCCTGTTCACCCCGCTATCATCCAGAAGGCGAGGTCAGTACAGGTGCATCAAAGCTGGGACCGAGAGACTGAAAAACAGCTTCTATCTCAAGGCCATCAGACTGTTAAACAGCCACCACTAACATTGAGTGGCTGCTGCCAACACACTGACTCAACTCCAGCCACTTTAATAATGGGAATTGATGGGAAATGATGTAAAATATATCAGCCACTTTAAACAATGCTACCTAATATAATGTTTACATACCCTACATTATTCATCTCATATGTATACGTATATACTGTACTCTATATCATCTACAGCATCTTTATGTAATACATGTATCACTAGCCACTTTAACTATGCCACTTTGTTTACATACTCATCTCATATGTATATACTGTACTCAATACCATCTACTGTATCTTGCCTATGCTGCTCTGTACCATCACTCATTCATATATCTTTATGTACATATTGTTTATCCCCTACACTTGTGTGTATAAGACAGTAGTTTTGGAATTGTTAGTTAGATTACTTGTTGGTTATTACTGCATTGTCGGAACTAGAAGCACAAGCATTTCGCTACACTCGCATTAACATCTTCTAACCATTTGTATGTGACAAATAAAATTTGATTTGATTTGTGTCGAACTGCTTTGCTTCATCTTGGCCAGGTCTCAATTGTAAATGAGAACTTGTTCTCAACTTGCCTACTTGGTTAAATAAAGGTGAAATAAAAATAAAGAAAGAAATAAACTGTCAAAACATTTGGTAAATGCTCTGCACTTGTGCATTTGGTTTGCTAATTCAGTTGCTAGTTAGCCATCTAGCTATCTGGTTAGCTTCTTCCAAAATCAAGTTTGCCTTGGTAACAGCAGTGAATCCCCTCTTGGATAAAGTCATAATATTTGTTTTATGTGTGCAGAAAACTGTGCATAGTATTTTTATTTACTTGTATAAACTTTATGAGCTGTTCTGCAAATACTTTAGGTCAGTGACTATATAAAATGTTTGCAATGCGCTCGTTAGCATTTAGTTAGTATTCTCTTTGGGATTCTACATTTGCTTGTTAGCATTGCTAACCTTTGTACTACAGTAGAGCGTCTTGTGTTCAGTGTCGGTATTACACAAAATCGGTACGAAGTTATGACCATCTGGATACCGCCCAAGCCTAATACAAAGAATATTTACAGCAAGTGCCTCCACACAGGTGTGGTTCCTGAGCAATTTCTAAGCAATTAACGTCCCATCACGCTTCGGGTCTTGTATAAAATGCTGGGCAGACCCCGTTGCCCATTATTTATGCTACCGTTGCTGTACCCCTATAGGTTGACAATGACCCCAATCACAGATCATGAGTGGTCACTGAATGGTTTGATGAGAATGAAAACTTTGTAACCCATATGCCATAGCTGGGTCAGTCACCAGATCTCAACCCAACTGAACACTTATGGGAGATTCTGGAATGGTGCCTGAGACAGCGTTTTCCACCACCATCAACAAAACACAAAATTTCTTGTGGAAGAATGGTGTCGCATCCCTCAAGTAGAGTTCCATACACTTGTAGAATCTATGCCAAGGCGCATTGAAGCTGTTCTGCAATTCGTGGTGTGGAATTGACCTATTAAGACACTACGTTGGTGTTTCCTTTGTTTTGTCAGTTACCTGTATACACAGTGTATGTACTGTCAATCTGGGTGTGGCTCAGGGAGTGTGTGATAAGTTGGTAACATGACATCCGTGTTTGTTCAAGGCTGGCCAATGTAGCCATTTTCAATGCCAAATCATTTCTGTATAAAAGTTAAGCACTTTACTGTGATAGTTTTCAATCAAAATGGTCAAAAATAAACAAAAATAGCTTTTTAGCAAGAGCAAATACTCAAGCAAAAGTTTTGCTAGGACTATCTGGGAGTGGTCTGAGTGGGGAGGGGAAAACTGAAAACTAGCTGTTATTGGCAGAGGTTTGGAACTCTTTCTTATTGATCCATTAACTAATTTACTGTCCCACCAAAACAGACATTTTAGGCACTATTTTCAAGCATCTCATCATAATTTTCACAATATTATTTCAACCTCATAGTGTGTAAATGTATATAAAACACAGGCGAATAATCTTTTTGACTGCACTGGGCCTTTAAACATGCACGCGCAGTCACAGAAAAAGTGTTGGGGTGTGATTGTGTGTTTGTTGTACCTACATGTCAAAAGGGTTTAATGCCAATTTCTGCCACCTCTTCTGCTGCTATTGGAAATCAATACATCAACTGGTCCGTTGAGTCCCAAGTACTCATCCAATACTATGCCGTTTGGTCTCCACAGACCTCCATGTTGCCCTCTGGCTAAGACCCACCTGTCTACCTGCACTTTGGTGGCCACTAATATGCCTGATCTAAAATGACAGCGCCCTTAGCTCACACCGCTTTCAACTCCCCCCTCCCACCCAAAAAATGATAGGTCTACGTTTTGTGTTATGTGTGACACACACACACACAGTCCTCCTCCAACACACAGGCACACTTGCCCTTAGTATGCAAATGAAATGCTGCTGCTGCTATTCATTCATGATTACATGGGAGGAGAATATCTAACAGAGTCAAATGTTGAAATCACAAAAAAAATGTACTGGTTCCCTCACAAAACATATGCCCTAATTTCTCCCAACCGAATCTATAAACTCCTCTCTTTCTCACTTGTTCCTGCACACCTCCGAGTCCCGGCCGGTCTCGCTCCATCAAGCCAAAGATTTATCAAGTCGGGATGAAAACAAACAAGCAGTGTGTGGTCATCGTAAGTGGGCCTAATTGCCTCTTTAAAATTCCACCACCGAGCTATTAAAGGGCCGCATTCCCATTTTTCCCCTCTCTCTTTCTATTTCTCTCATTCTCGTTCTCTTTCTTTATCTCTTTCCTCCTGCATCTCTCTCTCTCTTTCTCTCCCCCTCTCCCATCTTGAAACGTGGCAAGCGATTAGTCCGAGTGACTTAATTCATTAGGGGCCCCTAATGATTATTAAACTGCACATGTGAGAAAGTAACCCGGGGGCAGGAGAGAGAGGGGGAGAGAAAGAGAGATGGAAGGAGTGTGTGGGAGAGATGAAGGGGATTAAAACAAGAAACGGGACAATACATTTCTGAAAATGGGGGCATAATATTGGAGGTGTTATCAAGGACAGCACACAATACAATCTTCCCGCTTCTTTAAAAAAAAAAGAACAATTGGGACATAAGTGCGTCATACACTCATGCAAAGAAAAGGGAGACCCTTTGGCATTGTGACAGTTAGGTCAAAAGCATCTCTTCGAAACTCCTTCAAAAAATAACAAATTCCTACGTGCACACATATGCACACACGCACACACACACACACACACACACACACACACACACACACGCGCGCGCGCGCACGCAAATAAGTACATATAGAAAACACGCGAAGGCTTCCTGTCTCTCCCGTTCTCTCTCGTCTCCCCACACCTGACGTTATCCATAAGGGAGATTTATTAACTCCTAGGAGTACATTTATGAGAGACAGCTTCCACAGTCAGAGCAAAGGCTGGCTTAGAAATTGCTTTTGAGGGATAAAAAAAAACAGATTTGAAAGATTTATTTCTATCTACACCAAGGATGCATGATACATTCAATCTGTTTATTGAGTGAAACACTAATTTCTTGAAGAAGAAGTCTAAAGGGAAGATAAGGCTGAATTGCATTTAGTGGGTGAGTAGCGTTCAAGAGGGCCCTGCTTGGACTCGCTCAGATCCATTTGGTTGTCATTGTTACATCACGCTGAGGGGGGTGTATCTTTTATTCATTTTGTTTTGTTTGCTTTATTGATAAATTGTTTGTTACCTTGAACATCGGCGCCGTGATGAAGGACCAAAACACGACTGGCAGACGGTCCCTCCGATGCACCGTTCTTCTCCGTCTCTCAGACAGCCTGACGGGCTAGCCCAGAAAACATGATCAATATTCTGTTTCCTTGGTCAACTATTCATTTCATTCACAGAGAGAGTGTCAGTAGCTAAAATCTAAAAAAGTCAGTCCCCCAGAGACCACCACAATTACCCAATAATTGGATGGCGTTTTTCTTCTTCCTACCGCAGTATAGACACAGTGGTTGAACGTGAATTAGTATTTATAATGGGGGAATATGTGATATGACACAAACAAGGCTGGCTAATAGAGAGAGAATAGCTCTCTCCTGTCCGACCGCCAGACGGGCTGCGAAGAAAAGGTCACGGCGTGATGGAGTAGGGAGCCGTCCGTCGCTCAAACAGAGCTCGGTCTCAGAGGGGAAAGAGGGCGGTCCCAGAGGGGAAAGAGGGCGGTCCCAGAGGGGAAAGAGGGTGGTCCCAGAGGGGAAAGAGGGCGGTCCCAGAGGGAAAGAGGGCGGTCCCAGAGGGGAAAGAGGGCAGTCCCAGAGGGGAAAGAGGGCGGTCCCACAGGGGAAAGAGGGCGGTATGTGCCCCTAGGCCCCCACACCAGCCGGCCTTTCCAGTTTTACGTCACCGAAGAAGACAGGGAAGGGGACTGAAGAGGCAAAGGGCGAAGTAACTCTCCGTCCCTATGGTCAGGAGGAGAGGGTAACCAAATCGCCATGAGCAACGTGACATCCCCAGTTGGATTTTAGTAGGGTAAGGGTGTTCTATTTCTAAACTAGCCTTTTGAAATACACAACCAGCTGAGAGAGATGTGCATTCATTTACCATATTATATTCACAACCTCTAGACAGGTTTACAAGAGATCTTTCATTAGAGATACATGGAGGAGGAGTTGTAATTGTATGTCACCGTTGGGGGCATATAGGCTTTCGCCTCATTGCCAGGGATCCTGGGAGGGAATACAACCTGTATGTTGCCGACTTGGCTAAAGCCTTTAATGCCGGAGGGATTAATGGACGAGGGCTCAGGAGGTAGCGTGTGGCCTCGGTTCAAGCCGGGGTGAAAGGTCAGAGATGCCGGTGGCTGCCAGACGGAGAGAGATCAGATCCAGGACAAGCCTCCATCAGGAATCAAAACACCAACAGACAGCGTGGCCGGCTTTGTCCTCAGTGTGTCAGACCAGATGCCAGCGACGTCAGCTCATCTCAGGGGAACTGGTGATGGTGCCACGTGGGTCCCACCCGCTGGGCTGGCAGGCTGGGTGGCAGGGTGCGAGCACCAGGCTACAAGCTGGGGTTTTGGCCCTGGGAAGAGAGCCCTTGTCTGGGGATGAGCAGAACTGTTCATGAAGTGAGCAAGGATGGGAATAAAGCTGCTAGCAGAATGCTTGTATTGTGGCAGTGCTAGACACAACTCTGTCTTTTTCAAGTAAGATACATCAAGCTGTTGGCCTCTGTGGACAAGAATGGCAAAACTAAAGCAGAGTTTAGAAGAAATCAACAATAATGGAACCCAAGTCTGTGTATTATATTTCTTTGTGAGACGGCCCAATGTCTATCTGTGTTTATTGCTATTCAAGTGTATGCTGCTCTTTGAATCTGAAATTGGCCAACCATGAGTTCAAATGTGCAAATGTATTCCTGTAAGTTGGTGTATAATCACATTTCAGGGAACCTCTCGCTGACAACCAGACCTGCTGATTCAGACTGGCTATCCTGTGATGTTAAACATTAAACTCCCGGGCCGACAGTATATCCTCCTTGACCCATGCACCTCGTACTAATCTCCTCATTGGGTCAGAGCAAGAACAGGTAGGGGAGGAGCAGCTCTACTCCTACATGACCCAGGAGCCTTGTCGGCGGAGGTTAGCTTGGCACCATTGGTCGGGTAGAAATATGCATCATTAATGAATCAGGAAGTGGATCTGGAGTCTCCCTGGCACCCCAGTAGTCAACTCGATCAGACCACGCCCTATTGCCTTGTGCTTATGAATAATGCATGAGCCCCTTCCTTCCAGGTGGGACTGAGGCTGTAAAAAAATAAAATAATAAAGAATATGAATATTCAGTCACTCGGCGGGTAATGAAATCTAAATGTTCAGGGCGGGGTGTCTGCTTTCAGATTGCTGGGAGTCCATCTCCACTGTGTGCAACTGTTAGAGTGTGCTGATGGGGAGAAATGAGAGACTTTATATGCATTGACATTGCTGAAATTTTGCCCTGCACTTTTAAATCACTTGTCTGACTGCACATGGAGATGTCAATCGGACATTGGGGAAGGCGGCCATTTTGTGGTAATTTTTCAGAGCATATCAGAAGGACACGGGAAAGGAGAAAAATAAACAATCTATTGGTTAACAAAAAGTGCTTTGTGTCGTTGGCATTACGTACACTCACTCAACACACAAAGGGCCTACTATCGCTACAGGAAATGACATAGGCTGAAAATGTCAACCGTTCCATTCCAGAGACCATTCCTAAAAGAATATCATGTATGTGCTTATATCACATTCTAGAGACATGTTCATGTCCTAGGATACCACATTATCAGCTCTAACCTGATTCCTTGTGGTTGGTGACCATGTTGATTTGATATTTACAGGGAAAACATAGAAGTAAAAACCCACCAACGTCCAGCTTAGACAAACCACCAAGCCTCGGAAGGTTAAAGCGTACAACGCGTCATTGTGGCTCCGAACGTCATTCCAGAACTCCCTGGCAGCGGCGCGGGGCTAAACCCGGTGATAGATGCCATACTTTGGCTAATTTCCTCCTCGGTGGACACGAGTCATCAGAATATGACGGCATTGGATGGACAGGGGGAGGGGAGAGAGAGAGAGGGGGAAAGGAGAGAGAGAGAGATCAGCCCAGCCAAGCGTCAGAGGAGCCGTCGGCCGCCCCGTCCAACCCCATTAGGTCGAATCGCGGCAACAGCGAGCCCGGGCGGGCGGCATTGTGCAGTCCACCTCCCAATAATAACCAACTCCTTACCACCCCCCCCCCCACCACTAGTCCAGCCGAGCAACAGGCCTCGACTGGCTTCATTTAACGCCCAGTGACACCTTCAGACTAACTCTAATTCACAGGGAAACAAATGGCCCCAGCCATAACAAGGGGCCTGAATGCCCTTCTTAATGCATTGGCTTCATCTAACAAAACAATTTAGTCGAACACAACTCGCTAACAGTGAACAGTAAACCAGGAAGTGGGGAGAATGTTGATAGCCAAGGAGATCGAACGAGGTCTGCTGTTTTCCTGCCCCGCTCATCAGTTACTATGACCTGATTGGTTGGGTGTGCTGTCCCCCTCAATATGGACAATCAGGCTCCAATGGAAGTGGCTACCGCTGACGCTCAAGCTAATTTGGACATTTGCTCAAGCATGAAATATCGTCGCGTTAGAGCTAAAACTGCAATTAATCCAACCCAGATACGGTGTACCCGTTAAAACAAATCAAACAGACCAAAATATCAAACGTTATACAAATTCCAACATAATTAATTAACAAATCCATGGCTTACACACAACCTCTACACATCATACTGTCAAAAAAAACCAATGACTACAATGTAAGTGATTATATATCTACCAGAAAGCTCTCTGATGTAAATTTGACCAACGTTTGGCCATTTTCCCTTTGAAGGTTCAGAGTAATTGCCTGTGGATGACTTTAGCCTTCCAATTCCCTGGAGGCCTAATTGTAATGTATTGTTGAGAAGGGCCTCAGGGCTCTCCTGGTAGTCTTATTTATTTTTGCCATTCATCAGTCTGTTAAATATAGTCAATACCGCTGTCGGCGTAAATTACACACCCACACTATGGAAGCTGCTTTTCGCCGGCGTGAGAGAGGCGCAAAGGACCTTGAGCCGGTGCCAAGAGGAGTTCTTCAACCCAACAACTGACGCTGATTCAGGAAAGTAGGGATGAAAAGGGAGGAGCTGGAGAGATGGCCTTTGTTTTGTCGTTTTTTTTCTTCTTCCCACCATTGTGAAGGAAGGCAGAGGGTTCATCGAAGTGCCTCAGACAACAAGAGGAGGACTGTCTGGCACGGTCAGCTCTTAGACTGACTGAGAAAGGTTCTCTCTTTCTCGGGCTCTGAGAGAAAGGCTTCAAATGTCGACGGGCTTCAAAAAGGCCAGGCTACAACATCTTACAGGCATCAGAGTCTTGACTAACAATTTCTTATGAACGTGTAAACACACGCCTGCATATCTCATCAATATATGTCATCAATGCATCTGCAGCTAATAACATCATGGAGTTATGGTATATCCCACATTTGGTTTCGTTGAGAGTTAATACAACTGGTATTGTGCCTTCAAATCAATTATACAGGGGGATCAGGAAAACTGGGCCAAGCAGACTTTGCCAGATTTTTCATTGCAGTCCCCAGAACACCACCCACGCTTCTTCAACATATCTAAGCTGATCACAGCTATCAACTAAATGTACCAGCTCGGCTATACTCTTGGGCCACCAACAATGATGCATATTAGCTGCAATCCTATCTTCCATTGTTCATTTCGGTTTCATCATTGATCAAGCGAAAGAAAAGTACACCAAAGTAACCTCGCCAGAGGGAATGTGACTGCAAACACTATTCTAAATGATTGTGCTCTGTGGCCTAATAGAAACGAATGTATTGCCGAAAAAGCATATAGTTCCTCGTCTATATAACTGACATGAGTACAGACACCTGTCCCCACACACACACTGTACAAACACTCCAACCCCCCCCCCCACGCACTAACAACCAGCAATAATGATAATCTATAACTGCACTCCAGTCAGGTCCCTGGACAGACATTACAGCTATATTGCTGCCCAATAAATAACCACACAAATAAAGCGGCTATCCCGTCGAGCATCACAATGTTCTGGGGTGTATGCAAAACAGGTTAATGGCACCATACTGCAGGTCACTGCCACACCATTTGCCCCTTTATCGACTTCAGTGCAATTCCAAAGGAATTAGAGTGGCATCACAATTCCTCACAAGAGTTGCCTCCGGGTTTCGCACAAAGGGGAGCCTTCTGCAGGAATGACAAAAGCCATTTGTTTTACGAGGTTGTGTACTGTATGTATTCACCAGTACTTCTCTCAAGGACCTGGATGTTGAGAGGGAAATGGCAAGCACAGCATAAACGCCTTCCGCATACCTTTTCTAGAGGAACCCTTCATGTCAGTGGGAATCATGAAATGTCAACAGAGGCTCTCATTTTCATCTGTCACACGTTTTCCCGGAGGTTTCAGTAGCGTTTGCTGGTGAGTGTGTGTTGAGCTCGAAGGGAGGAGACAGACAGACAGACACACAGACAGACACACAGACAGACAGACAGACAGACAGACAGACGACTTTTGATATTGTCACTGTCGCAATGTCTCCCTCTCCATCCCTCTCCCGTTCCCATCCCGATGACCCCAGCCACCGTCGAGGCTCGTCCTAGGGGCTTTCCTCCCCCGCCCACACGGCTGTCAGGTCTATTGCCTGTGTCTGTCATGTGTGCCCCCTCCCCTTTCCGTCCCTTCTATTCCCTCCACATTCACACAAACATCAAGCTCACACACCTTTATATTTTCAGTACACACATGTACACAACCTATACATATAAACAAATAAAACACAAAATACAATAGTATACTGAAGCAATGAATAAAAATACAAAACAAAAAAACTGAAATGGTAGTAGCTCCTGTACACAACTACCCTTCAGAGAGTTGGTTCAAATGCAAGAGATTATTTGTATTTTAAGGCAGTTTGAGTGACAGCCCTATAAAACATGGGGAGGGAGGGGAAAAGGGGAGGAGAGATACAAATGGTGTTCACCGTCTGTCAGACAAGAGGCAAAGAGGCCTTGACATGGACCAGCCCATATAAGGAGTTCCCTGTCGAGAGTAGGAAGAATGGAGGGGGAGAGAGGGAGAATGAGGGGAGAAGAAGAGAGCAGGGGGCAGAGAAGAATCAAGTGAAGCATTGACAAAACAGAGAGAAACGGGTAGAGGAAGGAAGGGGGAGGGATGGGTGGGTGGATAGGGCAGGGGAGGTAGAGAGCACGGGTCCCTCTTTACAACATTTCATTGATCGGGTCCAGTTAGCGCCGCCGCCTCCATCCACCACTATATCCTCCATGCTTGCCCCCACCCCCCAATACCCACTCGCAGGGCCAAAGTGATAGACAGTGAGAATTCAGTGATAGCATTTCATTGTTAACAGAAGTGGCAGTTATACATTTGCTCCAGGATAGCTATTTACTGTGACTACCCAGGAGTGAGTGAGGGAGAGAAGAGAGAGAGAGAGATGGAGGGAGATAGAGAAAGTGCAAGGGGGAGGGTGCGAGACGTGCAAAGGCCAGCTTTCTAATTTCTAACTCCCATCAACCACCCGATGATGAAAGCACTTTTATAGGAATAACATTCGCAGGGAAGCGGAATCTTCTGAGCTGCAACTAAAACAACTCCTCTACAGCAGAAGTGATCTGGGTGCAGCAGAGCCAGCTTAACCAAAATGAGTATTTTACAGTAATATATGCCATTTGCTGCGGGTTAAGAGCACATTAATCTTTGTTTACTGTATCATACTGGTAGAGCTCAATATTTGGGGGTTGTGCACCGAATAACAATTCCCCCCTTCCTCTTCTCCCCTGTTATCGAAGGTTCCATCTTGGATTATTTCTTCAATTTCTTAAAAGCTTAAGTCAACCTTTTGAATTATCCAATCAAGTGTGAAGGGGGACAGGAGGAGGGCGCTTGGCATTTACAAATGCAGGTGGTGCGGTGAAATATGTGAGCCATATTTCAACATCTGCGGGGGTGACACACGTGCGCACGCTGCACAGGCACCACGCATGCACAAAGCACACAGCGGCGACTGCACATTGCCACCAGGCTGCAGCAGGTAGGTGTGTGTGTTTACCTTTGACATCAGCCTGACAGCCCTTTAATTACACTTGGGTGCCACTGTGGCTTTCTCTTTCCACGGCCACCACTGACACATCACACACAGCCCTCCCATCCAACACACACTAACGGCTGCATCAAGGGGGAGGGGGGCAGGACTGGGTCTACCCCTGGCTGGACCTGGCTACATTGACTCATCTAACTAACTAGATGGCAAACAAACGTCTCTGGCCTGTTTGATGAGTGGCAGCTGATGGTGCCGCTTCATAATGGGGCCTTGGTGTGTGCGTGTGTGTGTTTCAGTCACAGGCGGCTAGTAGCACCTTAAATTGGGGAGGACAGATTCAAAGAAATGCCTGGAATAGAATACATGGAACGGTATCAAACACTTCATTTCCATGTGTTCATTTCCACTTCATTTCCATTCCATTCCAGCCATTGTTATGAGCTGTCCTCCCTTTACTAGCCTCCTGCGGTGTGTATGTGCGTTTGTGTGTGTGTGTGTGTGTGTGTGTAACCGGCGTATGGTGATTTATAGGGTGCTGATGTTGGTGCCAAGTCTGCCAAAGGGGGTATGGCAGCGGGCACGGCAGCGGGCACAGGTGGGCTGGCACACTACCGTATTTCTAGACACTGTCTGAGGACAAGACCTCCATATACATACTCACAATGCACACACTGTGCATTCAGACACAGAACATGATATGCTGATCCTACGATAACGAAACCAAGGGCAATGGTATAATGGACAGGCATCGACAGACGTTGCCTTATGACGGGCAGAACACGAAAACAGATTATAAAGATCATTATTTCAACAAACGAAAGGTGAGTCACAGTAGAACACGAGTTACTTCGACAAAGAAATATCTTAAGACACTCCAAAACGTGGATCTTGTAATTAAGATCCAACTGTGAAAACCACAGGAAGGCAAAGTACTTTTTCTGCAGATCAAGCTGCAGTACTTCTATGAAGTAACTAAATCTGCACAAAGGAAACACATCCGATTCTCAACATAGAGCGTAGCTCTCTCTCTCTCTCTAGGGTCAATCTCTCATTCTCTCTAGTATGTTTGCGTGACACGGCGGAGGCGGCGTGCGGGGGGAACTTTCTGTTTAATATGTATCCGAACACCTCGCGGTGCCTGGCCCATCCGAGTCCTCCCGGGGTTCATTGTAATTTCATTAGCTAGAGTTGGCGACAATGAGCGACAACGAGCGCCTGTCACGTCAACATGTCAAACTCTGCCATCACTCTCTCCCCTCCCTCACTGATATCCTCAACAAATACCACACTCACACACACACATACAGTGCCTTGCAAAAGTATTCAGACACGTTTTAGTATTCAGACACATCATTATTCTTCACATTTTATTCTGTTACAAAGTGGGATTCAAATGTATGTAATTGTCATTTTTCTGTCAACAACCTACACAAAATACAATAACTAAAATATAGTTTTTACATAAATATTCAACTCCCTGAGACAATACATGTTAGAAACACATTTGGCATTGATTGCAGCGGTGACTCTTCTTGGGTAAGTCTATAAGAGCTTTGCACACCTGGATTGTGCAATATTTGCACATTATTCTTTTCAAAATGATTCAAGCTGGGTCAAGATGTTGGGGGGGATCGTGACTTGACATTATAAAAAAGAGGAGGATCCCATCAGCTTTCTATAGACTAGGTATAGTCCTAATATTAAGCACATTGCTTCTCTTAACGACAGGAGTATGGTCTACCTGGCTGGCATGAACATGATCATAGATGACACGTCTCTTTTAAACTGCCCGTTTTGAGACAGGTGCATGATAAACGGTCCATTCTAAATCTACACAAATTTCACACATATTATTTAGTATATGTAAAGACAAGGTTAAATAAAGAACAGTCCGATGGGTGACAATATTAGCCTATAAAGTATATGTTGTAAAGTAAAAGTAACTCGTGTACACATGTAGCATCCCCTGCAGTTATATGCAGTTGCGTCCCTGATGTGTGTCAGTCTTCACTTGTAGCCTGTGAGAAAGACCCGATCACATGACGTGCATTGACTAATAAGAATTGAGCTATCTGAGAGAGCCATGTGAGTGCGATGTGTTTGGAGCATGCAGCCCGGGAGAAGGGAATTAGAATTATTATATTCAGCCCAAGGACACAACGGCCACAGACGGCAAAAGACATGGATTTGTTTTAGGGAGCATTACGGCCACACAAAGGGGATGCCGCCGAGAAATTCAAGGCATTATCAAGTGCTTGTCAAATTGTGAATGAGAGCCTGATGAAGTGTGTACAGCCTGCGCAAATAACAAAGCAGAGCTCAAGCCTTTCATTCTACTTTTTTCAAATCATCATTAGTCGCACCATGCAGCCTTTAGAATGTATTAAAAATACAAACGCTGGGCTATATGTTTTGATCACAACTAAAGTTTGCATGAATAATTCTAAATGAAGCATATAGGAAGACCTGTTTCTTTGTTAACTGCTCAACACAGAATAGCCGCACGTGTGCACTTCCTCAAATTGTTTGGAGAAAATATCCTCTCTATTTTATTCAGCTTTGTTCAATTGTATTCTTCATTATATAAATTCATTTTTTTTTTAAATGCCACGGAATTCGAAGCAAATCTTGTCTCCTAAATGAACTAGTGTAGCCCACAGCCTATATGGAATGTTCCAAAGGTCTGCATCAGTGGCTTGAAGGCTATGTGTGGATGGCAGGGGATGCTACATGTGTTTATGTTAATTAACGGTCAATTACCGTGGAACGCCAGTTATTTGCTTGACAATCACCGGCTGACAGAATTTCATGACCGCCACAACTCTACAGTACCAATGGCCTCATTCTAACATCCCTGAGCCGTTTCATTCCTGTCCTGCAGCTCAGCTCAGTTCAGAAGGACGACTGTGTCTTTGATGTGTCTTGGTGGTTTAATTATACATCATCCACAGCATAATTATTAACTTGACCATGCATAGAGATATTCAATGTCTGATTTGTTATTTTTTACCAACCTACCAATCACTGCCCTTATTTATGAGGCTTTCGAGAGTTGCCTGGTCCTTGTAGTTGAACCTGTGCTTGAAATTCATCACTTGACTGAGGGACCTTACAGATGTTGTATGTATGAAGGACAGAGGAAGGGTTAGTCATTCAAAAATCATGCCAAACCCCTATTATTTCACTCAGGCTTGCCTAAACAAAGGGGCTGAATACTTACACAATATCTATATTTTAGTTATGAATGTTTTACTTACCTAAAAAAAAGAATGTTATCAACAATTACAATGAAATACATTTTAATCCCAATTTGTAACAATAAAATGTGAAGAAATCCAAGGGGCCTGAATACTTTTGCAAGGCACTGTATACGCACACACACGCACAAACACACACCCGTCTCACTCACTCACTCACTCACTCCCCGCTCCCCACCCCCTCTCTTCTCACACTCACATCCCTCGAGTCTCCCGTGAGCAGCTAGGCCGGTCTTCTGGGGCTTTCCCCGTCTTCCCATTTTAGAACAACGTGCCGGGGAAATAGGACACGGAAGAAGAGGAAGGAAAGATTTTATATATGTTAGGTACTTTGATGGTCTCCGCCTTCTTCTACCACCAAGGCTATAAATAGCTGACTGTAGCTTTAGAGGGAGGAATGAACACATGTGGAACCCCCTCCCCTTCTTTTCTGTCAGTGTGTACACACACATGCACTGTACTATGGAGATACACACACACACACACACACACACACACACACACACACACACACACACACACACACACACTACCTACACTTGCTCAAACAGGCATACAAATGCAAACACACACACACACACACGACACACAGTACAGCATGACAGGATGTGAGACCTCAGGCAGCCAGTGAGGTCAAAGGTCACAGTGGGGCTCATTGTATTATGTCAGATAGAGCCTAGTTTTCGCCTGCACTGATTTGTCTCGTATCTCGCAAAGTGTAATGGCTACAAAGTAATCCGACTACACTGTGCTGTCTAACATTCGAAAATAACTCCTAGGTGACATCATCTGCTGAATCCGATTTCCGCATCAAAACACTGCATCGCAGTGCTAGCTGTGCCACTACAGATGCTGGGTTCGAGTCCAGGCTCTGTCGCAGTCGGCCGTGACCGGGAGACCCATGGGGCGGCGCACAATTGGTCCGGTGTCGTCCAGGTAAGGGGAGGGTTTGGTCCGGCGGGTATGTCTTTGTTCCATCTCGCACTTGCGACTCCTGTGGAGGGCCAGGTGCAGTGCACGCTGACACAGTCGCCAGGTGTATGGTGTTTCTTCCGACACATTGGTGCGGCTGGCTTCCAGGTAAAGTGGGCATTGTGTCAAGAAGCAGTGCGGCTTGGTTGGGTTGTGTTTCGGAAGACGCACAGCTCTCGACCTTCGCCTCTCCCGTGTCCGTAAGGGAGTTGCAGCGATGAGACAAGACTAAATACCAATTGGATACCATGAAAAAGGGCAAAAAAAATGTTTACCTTTATTTAACTCGGCAAGTCAGTTAAGAACAAATTCTTATTTACAATTGTGCGCCGCCCTATGGGACTCCCAATCACGGCCACATGTGATACAGCCTGGATTCGAACCAGGGACTGAGAGCTAGAATAAATGTGTCCAACATTAGCTAGCTGATCCAGTCACTATGCTGCTAACCAACCAGCTACCTTAATGCTGCACACACAATGCTGGATGCTTTCCAACAAACAGCTAGCTAGCAAGCTACTGTAGTAGTGCTAATGCCAGCATTATTATTTTTCATCAAGCAGGTGTTCTGCTGCAAGTCATTGCAGTAGCCTCTCAAGTCAGCTGCTGTTGAAATCAGCTGACCCAACGATACAAAGTAACATCAGCAATCACGGAGACTATCTACCGACTGATTTCTGATAATTACATTTTGGGGCTGCATGTCGACAACTTTAGGGTAATTTAAACAATCCAAGCAAGCTGTTTACATCAGTAAAGGTAGAGCTAACTAGCCATGTAACGTTACAACTGTTCGCTAATGCAGCTGATCAAGTCACTGCACTGGTGACCGACATCCTCGCACAGAATAATTGCAGGAGGTAGCCACCGATTTGTTTTTGTTTTCTCACAATTGCAAACTATTAAATCGCTGTCACAAGGTTTGTAATAATTTAGCTAGTTATTCTGCCTATTTAATGGAGAATTATTAGAAGGCGCAGTGATATCGTACATTTTTGAATGGCGGATGCGCAGGATTATTCCCATTTTGAATACGAGTTCCACGTGCTACAAGACAGATCGGTGCAGGGACGAGTGTCACGTAGGAGGGTCTTTCCATAAACTAGGAGGGTACCAGTGAAGATTTCCTACACTGGACCACTTCTTCTTTGGTAAATCGCAAGATCCAAGAATTCCATTTTCTCCCGACTTCTCTCTGCTCTAAAATTGAGATTGGGGTCAGATAAATTCTTACGATCCAATAAAGACAACAAGATGGAGTATACTCTCCTCCTCAAGCTGCAGAGTAGGAATACACGTGCAGACAGTAACCACCTGGCACACCTTAAGCGAAACATACCAGCGAGTAACTGTAGAACAGACATAGATTTCGAGCTTGACGCAAATAAAATGTGCACCAGGTTCCTGCCAGGTATGATAAGGGCGTCATTAAACAGTCCCATACCCGTGCAAGAGAGACCGAACGTCAAAGGATACTCGCTGGTACTAATAGAAACCAGAACAAAACGCCCCCACGTTTGTGTTTTTCACCACAGAGTACAGCCCATGTGCCCCATGGTGGCGGTGGGGTTATGGTATGGGCAGGCATAAGCTACAGACAGCGAACACAAATGCATTTTATCGGTGGGAATTTGAATGGACAGAGATACCATGACAAGATCCTGAGGCCCATTCTGGTGCCATTCATCCTCCGCCCTCACCACGTTTCAGCATGACAATGCACAGCCCCATGTTGCAAGGATCTGGACACAATTCCTGGAAGCTGAAAATGTCCCAGTACTTTCATGGCCTGCATACTCACCAGACATATCACCCATTGAGCATGTTTGGGATGCTCTGGGTTGACAGTTTGTTCCAGTTCCCGCCAATATCCAGCAAGTTCGCACAGCCATTGAAGAGGAGTGGGACAACATTCCACAGGCCACCATCAGCAGCCTGATCAACTCTATGTGAAGGAGATGTGTCGTGCTGCATGAGGCAGATGGTGGTCACACCAGATACTGACTGATCCACGGCCCTACCTTTATTTTATTTTAAGCATCTATGACTAACAGATCTGTATTCCCAGTCATGTGAAATCCATAGATTAGGGTTTAATGCATTTATTTCACTTGACTGATTTCCTTATATGAGCTGTAAGTCAGTAAAACCTTTGAAAATGTTGATTGTTGCGTTGATATTTTTGTTCAGTGTAGATTGAAGCATTGATTTTATCGATTTGAAATTCTGGTGAGCAAAGGTTTATTTCGTCTTCTAGGGCAACAAGTAGTAAGATTATAGACAAGTTGACTATCCAACAGCCTACCAAAATGTTAGAAATGAAATGATAAGCAGAAACATAGGCCGTCTCTGGCTGCACAGCGCATTTGATATATTTGTGGGTCATGTTCCGGTAGTGGGGCAGTAGTGGGGCAGTTGCGGATGGGTTACCAGCAATTGCAGGCGGCTGCAGGTGAACAAACGGCTGACCTGCACGTTACTAGTGCACACCTATGATGAGTATACTGTGTACTACCCCACATTATGCTGTGGGGACATCTGTCTTGTAGACCCTTCATCCCTTTCAGAAACCAAGCAGACATCTGTCTTGTAGACCCTTCATCCCTTTCAGAAACCAAGCAGACATCTGTCTTGTAGACCCTTCATCCCTTTCAGAAACCAAGCAGACATCTGTCTTGTAGACCCTTCATCCCTTTCAGAAACCAAGCAGACATATTTCTTGTAGACCCTTCATCCCTTTCAGAAACCAAGCAGACATCTTTCTTGTAGACCCTTCATCCCTTTCAGAAACCAAGCAGACATCTTTCTTGTAGACCCTTCATCCCTTTCAGAAACCAAGCAGACATCTGTCTTGTAGACCCTTCATCCCTTTCAGAAACCAAGCAGACATCTGTCTTGTAGACCCTTCATCCCTTTCAGAAACCAAGCAGACATCTGTCTTGTAGACCCTTCATCCCTTTCAGAAACCAAGCAGACATCTGTCTTGTAGACCCTTCATCCCTTTCAGAAACCAAGCAGACATCTTTCTTGTAGACCCTTCATCCCTTTCAGAAACCAAGCAGACATCTTTCTTGTAGACCCTTCATCCCTTTCAGAAACCAAGCAGACATCTTTCTTGTAGACCCTTCATCTCTTTCAGAAACCAAGCAGACATCTTTCTTGTAGACCCTTCATCCCTTTCAGAAACCAAGCAGACATCTTTCTTGTAGACCCTTCATCCCTTTCAGAAACTAAGCAGACATGTCTCTGACAGTCCTTAATGTATATCTGAAGGGAAATGATCTACATTGGGTTGTTTGCTACATATCTGAAATGGACTGCTGGATGGCCATTCCGTCCCCAGAAAGCACTATTTGGTACAACAGCAGTAATGACTGACATCCTGTGGTATTACAGAGAAATGGAACTGCATTTCTACAGACCAAGAACACATGAGATCCCAGCACATGTCCTAGTTGATCGGCATCCTTTCCTTGTTTCCTCTCCTTTCCTCATTTCCTCCATCACCAGTGACACATGAAAGGTTTCTGCCATGCTGATTTCACCTGTTATTGACGGTCAGATTAGTGGTCACGGAGGAAAGGTTTACGGGGGAAGGAAGCTAGTTAGACAAGAGACCCCAACCTGGTGTCTTATGTACTTAGTCTGTCATGCCCTCATCAGTATGCAACCAATTGGCCTAATGAGCATATACTGTATGTACACCTATATATGGATGTGTGTGCATACGATTAACATACAGTAGTGTTAAAATAATCATTATAGTGTAGACGGTCTGTCACCAAATCGTTTCTGCCTGCGTTCGGCACAACAGTGAATTACTCAGCATGCACTAGGCCTGCGAGCTTGTATCCATTAAACCTGCGTCTGCTTTACTGTCAAAAAGGCTGTCAACAGCACCAACTAGAAAACAACAACACACTGCTTCTCCACAACCAGGAAGTTATTCCATTTAAGATCGCTCCTCCCATTGCGAGGCCACCAGCTACCCGCGTTCTCTCTCCAGTCTCGCCCAATCAGATGCCGCGTTTCCAGCAGCCACGGGGGACACCACTCATTTTTACCACCCGGAAACAAATGACCAGTCCTTCAAGTACCCCCCCCCCCTCATCTCTCTCTCTCTTCCTCCCTCCCCGATCACTTTTTACGACATTGTAAATTGACCAGCTTTGCCTAAAGTAATGACGCCTCAATGACATACTTAGGGCACAGTGATGGAGGTTAGTGTCACGATTGATAAATACGTTACTTTGCTCAACCCAACAAATGACAAATGAGTTTAACTTGCCGCCGTTAAGGCATTTATAATATCGATCAGACAGGAGTCAATAGCGCAGCCTCATAATATCACTTGAGCGCCCGGTGGCACACACGCATACACAAAAAGAACGAGAGAAGAGAAATCAATGGACACTCCTGATACTAAGAGAAAGACTAATGTTCTTAACTACAGGAAATAAACACATTCGGAATGGACCTGGTCGTACTGGCGCCGGCGCGGGCCTCACCTCATCTTCACATAATTAATCCCTCGTTAAGGGGGTAATTGTTTTCTGCTGCTCATACTTATTGTTGACAATGGCGCAGGTGGACGTTATGGCACCGGAGGACGAGGTAGAGAGGGAGGGGAATATCTGAGGTGGGTCTGGCGGCGCAGGCGAGCGAGAAGCGTACTGCCCTGGGTTGCCAAGGGCAGCAATCGATCGGTGGGAGCAAGGCGGGACAGGGCTCTAATTGAAATTAATTTTGCAGTGGATAGATAAACGATTGGACAAGTAGAGGGGAGCCTCATTCGGAGAGAGTATTCCCCCCCCCCCCCCCTCACCTTTCCTCTCAACGGGCGAATGTCAGGGGGCTCTTCAACTTAGAAATACGATGACTTCATCATTTCACATGGACCGATAGGCTTTTCACACTGTTCTGAATCAATCCAGGGGTGGTTTTACAGTGAGGAGATGAGCGGTGGGGATATTTGCACAGCGTGAGATATAGTCAATGGTCATCAGGATTGGATTAATAGCCTCAATGTAAAGCCTTTCCTCACTATGTCCCTATTCATATTTGACAATCTTAAAAATGTCAATAGTGATCAAATATTTAAATGTTATCAGAATTGTACAAAGAAATTGTACATTTTTTCACATAAACAGCGTGAAGAAAGACTGCAAAATCTAACCATGAGGCCCTAAACACAGACACTGCCTCCATCGACCATGTGGGTTTGGGGGAGAGCTGATCTTCCTGTTTGAATTCCATGCATCTTTATTGAGGTTGCGCGGCATGTCCGTCTCTGACAAACATAACCTACCAGACAGAACAAGCGGGCTGAAGGATCAAACAATGTGTAACAGATGGCCCGGTCTCTCTCTGACTACACACAGACGAGCGGAGAGAGGGTGAGAATGGAGATGGAGGGAGAAAGCGGGAGTGAGAGGGGGGGAGAGGGAGAAAGAGCGAGTGAGAGGGGGGAGGGCAGGGAGAAAAATGTTAAGACAGTGGAAAAAATGAAATGAGAGAAAGGCGAGGGGGTGAGAACAGGTGGGGAGTAAAAAGGGAGGAGCGAGGGAGGGAGAGAAGTCAAAGAGAGAGAGAGAGAGAGAGAGACACAGAGAGAGAGAGACAGACGGACAGACAGACGGAAAGACGGACAGATGGACGGACAGACAGAGAGAGACAGACAGACAGACGGACAGAGAGAGGCAGAGAGACTGCAGGCTTTTGTTCTGTAAAGTTGAACAGGTGTCCAGGGCTATTTGTGGCAGAGAGGCGATCTCCAGTTGTGACACGTCAACCTGAGGGGACATAATGGCTCCCTCTGTATGATAGAAACATTGGCCCCAAACCACTCAGCAACCTACATACACACACAAACACACTACCCCCACCCCACATACTAATCCCCCCTCCCTCCCTCACACACACACACACTATTCCCCCCTCCCCATACACACACTATTCCCCCCTCCCTCCCTCACACACACACACACTATTCCCCCCTCCCCATACACACACTATTCCCCCCTCCTCACATACACACACACACACACACACCTGTTTCGCCGACAAAACCAACTACACTAATTCCATCCTCTCGCTAAACCCCCCGCCCACACTGGCGGCCCCTTCTTAGTGCAGGAGCGGAGGATTTGGGTTGTATGTGTGTATGTGGGAGGGGGGGGGTCTGGTTCTCAGAGTGATTAAGAGGCCTGTTCTCTCTGTATGACACTGTATGACACAGAGGACTGTTGGGAGAAAACGGCAGACCTAGGTTCAATCCGATTCCAAATCATTTCAAATACTTTATCTGTGCTACATTGAGGTTGACTGGCTTCATGGACCAATAGAATAGTTGCAAGAGTGCAAACCCTGTCCACCTGGCACTCTAAGCAGGCTAGAGCAAAACTCTCAAAGTATTTGAAAGATTTAAAATATTATTTGAACCTAGGTGTGGAAAAGGGTTACCGTGGGAACATTGATGGCACACATTTAAGCAGGCACCATTGTATGTAACTGCTTGGGTCACGATAATTGTGTAGGAAGAGGAAGAGGCGATTTGAAATTTGCAACGAGGAAAGCATAGGAAAGAGGTGTTTTATGATAAAGTGTGTATATTTTGTGTTTTATAGTATATTGTTAAAAAGAAAAACACCTTTTGTATGATGTAAGTAAAAATCACATTTATGATAAGAAAAATAAGCGCAAAGCATTCATTTTCATTGTCGGTTTGTCGGGACATATTTTTGCTGTTTTAATGCTGCTGTTTCTCCATGTAACTTAACGCCTTTGTGTAAAAGGATTACTCATGTGGACCATTCTTCACCTCACAGTAAAAGTCTCTTATATGCTACAAAATGTAAAACAGTCCATCCATGACGAGTTGTTACCTATGTATAAGGGAGAGTTAATGCACAACACGAATTAAGTTAAACAATGAATATTTATCACCTACCTGGATAAGAAGAGGTGGTGGACCAACACAGGAATGGACATGAAAAAAGAAGAAAAAATACTAACATTAATAAGTGACAAACTTAATCATCAAAGGTGACAGGCATTTGCTGTGGTAAATTGTGTATGTATTACAGGCAATTAATCAACCAATCAATCAGTTCATTCATTGAACAAACAATCCCTTCCATATTGCCTTCCTACTGCTCAGCATCGCACGTCATCATTGGCTTACTCCGTATGGACTTTCTGGGGGGGGGGGGGGCGCCTACCCAACAGAATGGAAATAGGTTTGTCAACGCAAAACTAAAACAAATTATCATAAAACTCCCAATGAGATGGATGACAAATGATGCCCGTCTCTGGTCCTTGACAGTTTCCTACATTTGGCTTTTTAATTGTGGGGATTTAACGTGTTGGTTAATTCTGTCAATAGTAATTCTGTCTCTTTTGGCTGCCGAGGACATGTTTTATGCTAATGTGCTTTTAGTTGTATGTATTTGCGCCCGGCTGCCAAACAACACTGGCCAGCAAATAGGCTTTTACTTCCAGCAGAGGCAAAACGATGCTAAATATACTTCGGCAAATACATTTAACACATTTCCAGTGAATTTGTGGGCTTAAGGAAATTGCTGCTACTGAGAGATTTAAGGTACTAATCCGAGTGGCTGGTTGATGACTAATGTCGGGAAAAAAAACAGTATCATTTCAATAATTGTGCAATGTTAACGTACCGCTGAAATAAATTCACACCTTTTAATGATTATACACTACCATAAAATGTACTGTAGATATGCGTTGCACTGTATTGCTCTGGACTGCCTTGGACTGTGACACCAACTGACAATTGAAGTGTATCTGGCAAATATGTTCCCTGTATAGCAATGATTTGTAAAACATTACCTTGACCAGGCACTAGAGACACACACAGTGGAATAGTGAGGTATTTCAACCTACACAGATCAAGACGGAAACCAAAAGTTTATTTTGGCACAAAGTTGTTGGGTACACTTTTGTAATAAGGTTGCAGGCTTGGAGCTTTTGGTGAAAAGATGAAGGGGGTTAGCGAAAACTTGCTGAGTCAACACATAGCCCCAAGGACAGTGGAGCCCCATTTAAGAAGTGAGAAAGATGGATTTCACATGGAGGAGAGGAGTCCCCCGGCTCCCCTCCAACTCTTTTTCACCTGGAGGACTGTTGTTGTTCCCTATCAAGTCCACACGTTCATGATTTCAAAGGGGAGGTGGGTTTGGGGATCAGAAATAGACGAGGGAATGATCAATCGTTATGTCCTGTGAGGTGGCGGTGATTCCTTCTTTGGTCAAAGCTTTCAGAGAGAGAAGATCCAGGTCTGGTAGAGGATAGACAGGGGATGTTATCTTCCAGACACCGTACATTACTTTTTCATCAGCACATACACTCCCCAAGCCCGGTCCGCGGGGGTGTGTGTACCGAACCGCCACTGTGGCACGAGCTTCCCCCCACTGCTCTCAAATTGCATACTGCCAAAGTGGTGGCCGGGTACACTCAAATAACCCACCCACCCACCCTGCACACACACACACACACACACACAACCACACACACACACACACATACACAAACACACAAGATGTGGGCGAACTCAAAACACACACATACTCCATAGTGGCACAATCACAAAGAGAGAACAGAAATGGAAGGCCCAAAGGTGTTTCGTAGGACCAAATCAAACGTTCCCTCATAGAATCTGCATCGCATGACGGCCACAATAGCAGTTAACGGAGCTATGACAGTATGACCAAATGAAGCAGGGTCTTACCGACACAGGGTTGGTGTTGAGGCACAATACAGCTGAATGTCATTGTGGTTATTACATCTTCATCACATGCTTCAGTTCTCAAGTCATCCCCTTTAGGCCATTACCAACGTGAAATCATGGTAAGTGAGCTGTACTTCCAACAAACAATGATCACCCCCAGGCGCGTTATATGGCAGCGATTTAACACGCGTCTTGTTTTTTTGTTTGCGTTCTCACGACATGGACAGATGCTTGGGTGTGTATGTAAAGACAAAACTGACGACTCGAGAGGAGAGAGCTGGTGGTGGAGAAGCAGTGACCAGGAGGAAGAGTTTGAGACAGGAAGGTGTTCATTCTCAGTCTTCTTCTTTGGTGGGTCATAAAACGTAAGGGGCCAGGAACGCCGTTCTCTTCTCGTCCGCAGACAAATTGGCAGCGTGGGAGGAGGTGAAGGTCATAAATATGGAAACAGAGGCCTCACACACACACAACCACACTGCTCCAGGCCATGAGTAACTTTGTCTTCTCCCGCTGCACACACACAGAGACCAAGGACCTACCCAGAAATGGTCTATTTTTCCCCCCAGAGTTACCTCAGTAGAGAGAAAGAGGGAGAAAAAGAGAGAGAATGAAAGAGAAGGGGGAAAAGTTTAAACATTACTGTCCTGTGGGGGAGTAGGTACCACTGCAGAGGTTAAGCAATCTGAGAGCTTCAGGCAATCATTCAATTTAAAACGCACTAGGAGCCCTTGGGCGCAAGGCGCATAAAGATGTTTAACAACTCAATGTTTTACAGCCTGCGGAAATGAGATCTGAGTGGGAGAGCGACGGGACAAGGAGAGCCCGGTGTGCGGTCCTCACACACACACACACACACACACACTTATCTCCGCCAGCCCCCCACCAAAAAAAAAGTTGGCCAAAAGAACAAGTTGAGCCCATGACTTCGTCCTCCTCTGGAGACAAACGCACTACCTGCAGGCGGACGGCAGGCGGGTAGCTTGGGCGGGCGGGGAGGAACAAATCACCTGTCGCCCAGACCCAGTCACAGAGCACTGATTCAGAGAATAACTAGGCCAAGCCACACACGACGCAAACTATCTCCCCCTTTCTCCAACTCACATTCTCCCGACCATTAACTCCCACTCAACAGTCAGTTCCAACAGAAATCATTATCAAAATGACAGAATATACGGAGACACCTTTCTGTTTTTGTTCTTTTTCATCTCACTTTTACTGTCCATCTCAGATCAAAGATGGCCCACATTTCTACATGGAAAAATGTCTGAAATGTTTCATTAATGCAATGCATATATCTTATAATGACAGTAGAGAGAGAGAGAGAGAGAGAGAGAGGGGGGAAGAGAGAGAGAGAGAGAGAGAGAGAGAGAGAGAGAGAGAGGGGGAATAGAGAGAGGAAGAGTAGAGAGAGAGAGAGAGAGAGGGGGAATAGAGAGAGGAAGAGAGAGAGAGAGAGAGAGAGAGAGAGGGGGAATAGAGAGAGGAAGAGTGAGAGAGAGAGAGAGAGAGAGAGAGAGAGAGAGGGGGAATAGAGAGAGGAAGAGTGAGAGAGAGAGAGAGAGAGAGAGAGAGAGAGGGGGAATAGAGAGAGGAAGAGTGAGAGAGAAAGAGGGGGAATAGAGAGAGGAAGAGAGAGAGAGAGAGAGAGAGAGAGAGAGAGAGAGAGAGAGAGAGAGAGAGGGGGAATAGAGAGAGGAAGAGTGAGAGAGAGAGAGAGAGAGAGGGGGAATAGAGAGAGGAAGAGTGAGAGAGAGAGAGAGAGAGAGAGAGAGAGAGAGAGAGAGGGAATAGAGAGAGGAAGAGTGAGAGAGAGAGAGAGAGAGAGAGAGAGAGAGAGAGAGAGAGAGGGGGGGGAATAGAGAGAGAGAGAGAGAGAGAGAGAGAGAGAGAGGGGGAATAGAGAGAGGAAGAGTGAGAGAGAGAGAGAGAGAGAGAGAGAGAGAGAGAGAGGGGGGGGAAGAGTGAGAGAGAGAGAGAGAGAGAGAGAGGGGGAATAGAGAGAGGAAGAGTGAGAGAGAGAGAGAGAGAGAGAGAGAGAGGGGGAATAGAGAGAGGAAGAGTGAGAGAGAGAGAGAGAGAGAGAGAGGGGGAATAGAGAGAGGAAGAGTGAGAGAGAGAGAGAGAGAGAGAGAGAGGGGGGGAATAGAGAGAGGAAGAGTGAGAGAGTGAGAGAGAGAGAGAGAGAGAGGGGGGAATAGAGAGAGGAAGAGTGAGAGAGAGAGAGAGAGAGAGGGGGAATAGAGAGAGGAAGAGTGAGAGAGAGAGAGAGAGAGAGAGAGAGAGGGGGAATAGAGAGAGGAAGAGTGAGAGAGAGAGAGAGAGAGAGAGGGGGAATAGAGAGAGAAGAGTGAGAGAGAGAGAGAGAGAGAGAGGGGGAATAGAGAGGAAGAGTGAGAGAGAGAGAGAGAGAGAGAGGGGGAATAGAGAGAGGAAGAGTGAGAGAGAGAGAGAGGGGGGAATAGAGAGAGGAAGAGAGAGAAAGAGAGAGGTACAGACAGACAGGAAGAGTTTACTCAAGCCAAGGGAGAAAAAAAGGGAAAATAACAGAGGTGAACTCAAAGCAGGAGTATGTCACATGCAATGAAGCCTCTGCAGGAGACCTCCTGCATTTTTTAAAGACTTGTGAGGGCAGTAGATTCCACGGGGAGGGATGGAGGATGCACAATGGGACTCAAAGCATGCACGTGCCATATTGTAGACTCTCCTGTGAAAGAGAAGAGTCACTCTTTTTAACCACTCTCTCCCTCTTCTTCTTTTCCTCCCCCTTCTATCAGTCTTTTCTCTCTCTCTACATTTCATATTGTACCTCAGTCTATCGCTCTCTTTACCTCTGCGACTCTATTCCCTTCTCTCAGCTGCATATACTACCTTCTCTCCCTCTCTCTTACTCTCCCGCTCCGCATCCCCCTTTACCCCCCTCCCTCCCTCCCATTCTCTCCCTTACTCTCCCCGCTCCGCATCCCCCTTTACCCCCCTCCCTCCCTCCCATTCTCTCCCTTACTCTCCCCGCTCCGCATCCCCTTTACCCCCCCCCTCCCTCCCATTCTCTCCCTTACTCTCCCCGCTCCGCATCCCCCTTTACCCCCCCCCTCCCTCCCATTCTCTCCCTTACTCTCCCCGCTCCGCTTCCCCCTTTACCCCCCCCTCCCTCCCATTCTCTCCCTCTCTCTTACTCTCCCCGCTCCGCATCCCCCTTTACCCCCCTCCCTCCCATTCTCTCCTCTCTCTTCTCCGCATCCCCCTTTACCCCCTCCCATTCTCCCCCTCTCCCATTCTCTCTCTTTACCTCTTCTCCCCACTCGCTCCTCTATCCATCTCCCTCCCTCTCCCCTCTCTCTGACACTCTGGCAGAGAGCCTTGGTGTGGGGCTGTTTTCCCCAGCAGGCTGCCTGGTGCCGGTATTGTAAACAGGGAAATGTGCTCCATTGTGTCCGCTGCACACTCCTCCATGTGGAAGTAGGCTGAATGGGGGGCTTGTTAACCAATCAATAGAGCAGACTGTCTAAACCTCGTCTTTGAAACACGCTCCTCTTTCGCCAATGCATAACAAATAAGAGGAACGGAGAGAAAACAAAAACTCCCCTTTTCTAGTGTTGGTTTTTATGTTGAAGTATTAAAAAATACAAATCTGTGCTCTCAAGGTAATTTAGCAAAATTATTAGAATACTTAGAGGTATCAGACGCCTTGCCTTTGCTCTCGGGTGACATATTGGATGGATTTGGAGGGTAATCTATGGGAAAATAGAGGAGTGTTGAGCAGATATTTGATTGGCAGTGAGGTGAGTTATAGTGGCACACAAACAGACACATGAGTTGAAAGGGAGACAGATTCAGCCTTATGGATTGCCAGGAGAATAATTCACTAAACTAACATAAATACAGGAATGATATTTACTAGATTCCAATACATTTTGACATAGTGATGTCAGAAGTGGGATCCAGTGGTTGTAAAAGGTAGAATACTATACTGGGAAAAAACTACATTTACTGTCTTGAATCACGTTTCACACATGACAAGTAAAAGACCATTGGTCGATATGCAATGGAAGTGCATCCACTTTTAAGATGCACATAGTACTCCACCCATAGTACTCCACCCATAGTACTCCACCCATAGTACTCCACCCATAGTACTCCACCCATAGTACTCCACACATAGTACTCCACACATAGTACTCCACCCATAGTACTCCACCCATAGTACTCCACCCATAGTACTCCACCCATAGTACTCCACACATAGTACTCCACCCATAGTACTCCACCCATAGTACTCCACCCATAGTACTCCACCCATAGTACTCCACACATAGTACTCCACCCATAGTACTCCACCCATAGTACTCCACACATAGTACTCCACCCATAGTACTCCACCCATAGTACTCCACACATAGTACTCCATCCATAGTACTCCACCCATAGTACTCCACACATAGTACTCCACACATAGTACTCCACCCATAGTACTCCACACATAGTACTCCATCCATAGTACTCCACAAATTACATCAAATTGTATTTGTCACATGCGCAGAATACAACAGGTGTAGACCTTACAGTGAAATGCTTACTTACAACCCAATCAGTACAATATCTATGTGGATTTGAGCCCTCCCTTCCCAACACTTCCTGACTTTCTAGACACTTAAGTCTGGGAGAATGGGGACTTTGAGGCTTAGATGCTTTTTAGTTCTCAAAGATCAGGATTTGTAACTGTGAGAGCTTGCATGGCTGGCCAGAGCAAAGTATGTGCCCATTTAATTGTATCTACCATCAGTGCTCATGGAGTGGGGTAATATTTCATTATATACAGTACCAGTCAAACGTTTGGACACATATACTCATTCAAGGGTTTTTCTTTATTTTTACTACTTTCTACATTGTAGAATAATAGTGAAGACACCAAAGCTATAAACTAACACATATGGAATCATGAAGTAACCAAAGAACTGTTAAACAGATCAAAATATATTTGATATTCTTTAGAATCTAGCCTCCCTTTGCCTTGATGACAGTGTTGCAAACTCTTGGCATTCTCTCAGCCAGCTTCATGAGGTAGTCACCTGGAATGCATTTCATTTAACAGGTCTGCCTTCTTAAAAGTTAATTTGTGAAATTTCGTTCCTTCTTAATGCGTTTGAGTCAATGAGTTGTGTTGTGACAAGGTAGGGTAGGTATACAGAAGATAGACTTGGTCTTTTACCAAATAGGTCTATAGAACAGCTTAAATAAGCAAAGAGTAACGACAGTCAAACATTACTTTAAGACATGAAGATCAGTCAATGCAGAACATTTCAAGTGCAGTCGCAAAAACCATCGAGTGCTATGATGAAACTCTCTCATGAGGACTGCCACACGAATGGAAGGCCCAGAGTTACCTCTGCTGAAGAGGATAAGCTCATTAGAGTTAACTGCAACTCAGATTTCCACTGGTCTAATGTCCATTGCTCGTGTTTCTTGGCCCAAGCAAGTCTCTTCTTCTTATTGGTGTCCCTTGGTAGTGGTTTCTTTGCAGCAATCTGACCATGAAGGCCTGATTCACACAATATGCTCTGAACAGTTGATGTTGAGATGTGTCTGTTACTTGAACTCTGTGAAGCATTTATTTGGGCTGCGATTTCTGAGGCTGGTAACTCTAATGAACTGATCCTCTGCAGCAGAGGTAACTCTAGGTCTTCCTTTCCTGTTGCCGTCCGCATGAGAGTCAGTTCAAATGAAATAACATTTTATTGGTCACATGCGCCGAATACAACAGGTGTAAACCTTACAGTGAAATGTTTACTTACGAGCCCCTAACCAACAATGCAGTTAAAAATACGGATAAGAACAAGAAATAAAAGTAACAAGAATTTAAAGAGCAGCAGTAAAATAACAATAGTGAGAATATTTACGGGGGTACCGGTACAGAGTCAATGTGCGGTTAGATGAGGTGTACATATAGGTATAGTTATTAAAGTGACTATGTATAGATGATAACAACAGAGAGTAGCAGCGGCGTAAAAGAGCAGAGAGAACAGTCTAAGACTAGGGTGGCTGGGCCTTCCTCTGACACAATAATCAATCATCTCCTTTGTCTTGATCACGTTGAGGGAGAGGTTGTTGTCCTGCCACCACACAGCCAGGTCTCTGACCTCCTCCCTCTAGGCTGTCTCGTTGTTGATCAGGCCTACCACTGTTGTGTACTATGCAAACTTAATGATGGTGTTGGAGTCATGCCTGTCCATGCAGTCATGAGTGAAAAGGGAGTACAGGAGGGGACTGAGCACGCACCCATGAGGGGCCCCTGTGTTGAGGATCAGCGTGGCGGATGTGTTGTTACCTACCCTTACCACCTGGGGTGTGCCCGTCAGGATGTCCAGGATCCAGTTGCAGAGGGAGGTGTTTAGTCCCAGGGTCCTTAGCTAATTGATGAGCTTTGAGGGCCTATGATGTTGAATAGCATTCTCACATACAGTGGGGAGAACAAGTATTTCATACACTGCCGTTTTTGCAGGTTTTCCTACTTACAAAGCATGTAGAGGTCTGTAATGTTTATCAACTGTGAGAGACGGAATCTAAAACAAAAATCCAGAAAATCACATTGTATGATTTTTAAGTAATTCATTTGCATTTCATTGCATGACATAAGTATTTGATACATCAGAAAAGCAGAACTTAATATTTGGTACAGAAACCTTTGTTTGCAATTACAGAGATCATACGTTTCCTGTAGTTCTTGACCAGGTTTGCACACAATGCAGCAGGGATTTTGGCCCACTCCTCCATACATACCTTTTCCAGATCCTTCAGGTTTCAGGGTTGTCGCTGGGCAATACGGCATTTCAGCTCTCTCCATAGATTTCTATTGGGGTCAGGTCTGGAGATTGGCTAGGCCACTCCAGGACCTTGAGATGCTTCTTACGGAGCCACTCCTTAGTTGCCCTGGCTGTGTGTTTCGGGTCGTTGTCATGCTGGAAGACCCAGCCACGACCCATCTTCAATGCTCTTACTGAGGGAAGGAGGTTGTTGGCCAAGATCTCGCGATACATGGCCCCATCCATCCTCCTCTCAATATGTTGCAGTCATCCTGTCCCCTTTGCAGAAAAGCATCCCCAAAGAATGATGTTTACACCTCCATGCTTCACAGTTGGGATGGTCATTGGCAAACTTCAGACGGGCCTGGACATGCGCTAGCTTGAGCAGGGGGACCTTGCGTGCTGCAGGATTTTAATCCTTGACGGCGTAGTGTGTTACTAATGGTTTTCTTTGAGACTTTGGTCCAGCTCTCTTCAGGTCATTGACCAGGTCCTGCCGTGTAGTTCTGGGCTGATCCCTCACCTTCCTCATGATCATTGATGCCCCACGAGGTGAGATCTTGCATGGAGCCCCAGACCGAGGGTGATTGACCGCAATCTTGAACTTCTTCCATTTTCTGATAATTGCGCCAACAGTTGTTGCCTTCTCACCAAGCTGCTTGCCTATTGTCCTGTAGCCCATCCCAGCCTTGTGCAGGTCTGCAATTTTATCCCTGATGTCCTTAAACAGCTCTCTGGTCTTGGCCATTGTGGAGAGGTTGGAGTCTGTTTGAGTGTGTGGACAGGTGTCTTTTATACAGGTAAGGAGTTCAAACAGGTGCAGTTAACTTCTTGCGTCGAGCAATCCCGGATCCGGGATCCTATTTATAGCCTCAAGCTCATTAGCATAACGCAACGTTAACTATTCATGAAAATCGCAAATGAAATGAAATAAATATATTTGCTCTCAAGCTTAGACTTTTGTTAACAACACTGTCATCTCAGATTTTCAAAATATGCTTTTCAAACATAGCTAAACAAGTATTTGTGTAAGAGTATTGATAGCTAGCATAGCTATAAGCCTAGAATTCAGCCAGCAACATTTTCACAAAAACCAGAAAAGCATTCAAATAAAATCATTTACCTTTGAAGGAGGGCTTCTTAAAGAAAAACTAACAGGTCTGTGAGAGCTGGAATTCTTACTGGTTGGTTGGTGATCAAATACTTATGTCATGCAATAAAATGCAAATTGCAAATTAAATGCAAAAATCATACAATGTGATTTTCTGGATATTTGTTTTAGATTCCGTCTCTCACAGTTGAAGTGTACCTATTATAAAAATTACAGACCTCTACATGCTTTGTAAGTAGGAAAACCTGCATAATCGGCAGTGTATCAAATACTTGTTCTCCCCACTGTAGGTGTTCCTTTTGTCCCGGTGGGAAAGGGCAGCGTGGAGTGCAATAGATATTGCATCATCTGTGGATCTGTTGGGGTGGTATGAAAATTGGTGTGGGTTTAGGGTTTCTGGGATAATGGTGTTGATGTGAGCCATGACCTGCCTTTCAAAGCACTTCATGGCTACAGACGTGCGCTACGGGTCGGTAGTCAGTTAGGCAGGTTACCTTAGTGTTCTTGAGCACAGGCACTATGGTGGTCTGCTTAAAACATGTTATCACAGACTTGGATAGGGAGAGGTTGAAAATGTCAGTGAAGACACTTGCCAGTTGGTCAGCGAATGCTCACAGTGCACATCCTGGTAATCCGTCTGGCCCTGCGGCCTTGTAAATGTTGACCTGTTTAAAGGTCTTACTCACATCGGCTGCGGAGAGCATGACCACACAGTCGTCCGGAACAGCTGGTGCTCTCATGCATATTTCAGTGTTTTTTGCCTCGAAGCGAGCATAGAAGTAGTTTATCTCGTCTGGTAGGCTTGTGTCACTGGGCAGCTTTTCCCTTTGAAAATCTGTAATAGTTTGCAAGCCCTGCCACATCAACAAGTGTCAGAACCGGTATAGTAGAATTCGATCTTAGTCCAGTATTGACACTTTGCCTGTTTGATGGAGGGCAGAGCAGAATTTCTTGTAAGATTCAGGGTTAGAGTCCCTCTCCTTGAAAGCGGCAGCTCTAGCCTTTAGCTCAGTGCAGATGTTGCCTGTAATCCATGGCTTCTGGTTGGGGAATGTACGCACGGTCACTGTGGGGACAACGTCGTCGATGCACTTATTGATGAAGCCAATGACTGATGTAGTGTACTCCTCAATGCCATCGGAGGAATCCCGGTACATATTCCAGTCTGTGCTAGCAAAGTATTCCTGTAGCTTAGCATCTGCTTCATCTGACCACTTTTTTATTGATCTAGTCACTGGTGCTTCCAGAATTAATTCTTGCTTGTAAGCAGGTTCGGATCCAGGCTCTATCACATCTGACCGTGATTGGGAGTCCCATAGGGCGGTGCACAATTGGCCCAGCGTGGTCCAGGTTTGGCCGGGATAGGCCGTCATTGTAAATAAGAATTTGTTCTTAACTGATCTGTCTAGTTAAATAAAGGTTAAATAAAACTAAAAATAAAATACCTTGTCACAACACAACTGACTGGCTCAAACGCATGAAGAAGGAAATTCCACAAATTAACAAGGCACATCTGCTAATTGAAATGCAATCAAGGTGACTACCTCATGAAGCTGGTTGAGAAAATGTCAAGAGTGTTTAAAGCTGTCATCAAGGCAAATGGTGGCTACTTTGAAGAATCTGAAATATAAAATATATTTGATTCCATGTGTTATTTCATAGTTTGATGTCTTCACTATTATTCTACAATGTAGAAAATAGTAAAAATCAAGAAAACCCCTTGAGTGAGTAGGTATGTCCATTGTAGGTATGCAACATTTATTATGGTTTGAATACTGTTTTGTTTAATACAAAAATGTGCCAGTTACTTGAGGTGTGTAAAAATACCCAGTTTAATTATCCTTAGGATTTGTAGAACTTGCATTTCCAGACTTCATTTCTAGTTTAAAGCACAATGTGCAGAAATCACTCGGCTATTTCCTGGTTGCTAAAATTCAAATAGTTCACCTAATTTCAGTTTATGACTAAACAAGCTAGTGTAGAGAATCCTTGTACCATCTAAACTTCTGTGAAATAACTTTTCAATAACCAAAAATATTGTATTTTCAGCTGGTGTATAAAACCGAAAGTAAAAGATGCAGAAACTAAACGTAAGAACAGGAAGCATAGAAATATTGCACATAGAACACATTGACCGCTTCTTAGGCTTGCTTTCATTTAGAATGACAGATCTATAACTCTCATTGAATTTGGTCAGGCTGTGGAGAAAGTTACATATTGCAGCTTCTAAACTGTTACCTGCAGTTAAGCACTTCAGAGGATAAAATATAAATATACCGTTTCAAGTCCCAGGAGGTTAGGACTACTCTTTGCAGATTTTAAAAAGCTGTTCCATGTTCATAGACTCTCTGTTTCATAAGTTCATGAAATTTAGTACGTTACCCATTAAATGTTGGGCAAACAAAGCAATCATAAAATGTGTGGACAACCAGCACTGTGAATTAAATACCTTTATACAAGAATTTTGTCATTTCTTTAGCCTACTGTTTGATGTTTATTGGTCCACATGAGGTGAAACTGTTTTGATTGAGGCATCTTGGAGCCCTGCAGTTGATTTCTGTGTCAAAACTTTTTTACACACTGGCCACCAGTTCATTTTTTCACATGGTGTCAGAAGTGGGATCCATGATAACCCTATCATGATTGATGGACTAAGAGTTATATCCAATCAAGTACATTAGTGATTTTGAGCTCTCCCCTTCTGCTCCCATCAAGAAACTCTAACATTTCAGTCTGTGAGCATGAGGTCCTTATGGCTTAAGGTAATCAAGGTCTTTGTGATCTCCAGTTAAAATCCTCCAGATTTGGAGGAAAGCAAATTGCTTTCTTGATTAGTCCGACCAAACTAAGCTTGCTGTAAACCACGAGGGAAAAGGGGAAATAAAATCTCAATAGCTGTGTTAGAACACCTATACTGTACACTACATACTTAATGAGTAAATACTACATATTCTATACTATTTGTTCGTTTTAGTATACTGTAAACAAACGGTATCGTTTCAGTTGAGCGTACTAGCACTTCGCCTGGCAACTGGAAGTTGATGCTGTTGCTCTTGCTTGCTTGTTAGCGTAACAAATTACTAGCTAGGCTTTTTAATATTTCGGGTGTGTTCATATATTCACTCTGGAGTGCCAGAGTGTGCTCGGAGCATTCGTAAACTCTGTGTTGTCAGATTGTCTGTTTGTAAATTGTTCATAGCGTGCAATGGACTCTCTGGCCGAGGAGTAGGGTTGATCCGGAGTGTTCTGACCTCACAACGGGACTCAAGCACTCAAGCTAACTGGCTAACGTGGGCTAGAGAACACCTCACTCTGACCATTTTACTCACCATAGCAGAGCTGGTTAGGCTGTTTTCATGTTAACCAGCGCGTTGGTGACTAACTGTTCTGCTGGCAACAATTGAATAATGCTTTTTTTTTGCCGACATTTACAAGAGTGCTCTGAAATCGGAGTAGATAGCCAGAATTAACAATGCCAATTGAGAACGCACAACGACTATACCACTTAGCTAAGAATGACATGAATAATCAAGTCAATAAACATTGGAAAGTTAGATAGCATATAGTTAATATACAGGCATGTTCGATGTATTAGTAGCCAACTAACGTCAGGTAGCTAACATATATTTCCGGTACATACTGCTGTAATGATATGCGAATCGTAAGACTGGTGTTGCTAACAAATTGTCAGCTAACATAACGTGTAACTTAACTTATTTGAAAAGGCATTACTTTATTACATTGCTCAACATTTTCTTAACATTTGTCATAATTAGTTAATAATTTTGCACGCCCAATTTTTCAGTTTTTGATTTGTTAAAAAAGTTTGAAATATCCAATAAATGTCGTTCCACTTCATGATCGTGTCCCACTTGTTGATTCTTCACAAAAAAATACAGTTTTATATCTTTATGTTTGAAGCCTGAAATGTGGCAAAAGGTCGCAAAGTTCAAGGGGGCCGAATACTTTCGCAAGGCACTGTACATATACATATGAGATGAGTAATGTAGGGTATGTAAACATTATATTAAGTAGCATTGTTTAAAGTGGCTAGTGATATATTTTCCATCAATTTCCATTATTAAAGTGGCTGTCGTTGAGTCAGTGTATTGGCAGCAGCCACTCAATGTTAGTAGTGGCTGTTTAACAGTCTGATGGCCTTGAGATAGAAGCTGTTTTTCAGTCTCTCGATCCCTGCTTTGATGCACCTGTACTGACCTCGCCTTCTGGATGATAGCGGGGTGAACAGGCAGTGGCTTGGGTGGACGTTGTCCTTGATGATCTTTATGGCCTTCCTGTGACATTGGGTGGTGTAGGTGTCCTGGAGGGCAGGTAGTTTGCCCCCGGTGATGCGTTGTGCAGACCTCACTACCTTCTGGAGAGCCTTACGGATGTGGGCGGAGCAGTTGTCGTACCAGGCGAAAATAGTGCTCACTGCTTGTATACTTCATATTTTGGCGAATTTACTACGACATCCGGGAACTTTTAGTATTCCAACTATATCTATAATATGACCAATAAGCATACTACATACTCAATTTACATCACAAATAGTATGGTTAGTGCGCTTAATGCCTAAAATGGATACATTATGGAGTACAATGACTGCTGGGCATAGATGGTATACTGCAGAGGTACTCAACTCTTATCCTACCAGGTCCGGAGCCTGCTGCTTTTCTGTTCAACCTGATCATTAATTGCTCACACCTGGTGTCCCAGGTCTAAATCAGTCCCTGATTAGAGGGGAACAATGAAAACTGCAGTGGAACTGTCTTCAAGGTCCAGAGTTGAGGTTGAAGGGTGTAGTGTGTGGCTCAGTCTGACAGAGGTGAGGTGATATTTTTTCATTTAACCAGGGCTCTAACCTGGTGTGAGTGGGTGCTGTGAGCTTCAGTCAGTCAGTCATTCAGCCACAGACTAAAAGAGCATAGGAAAGACATGGGAAAAGATGAGAAAGACTGTAAAGGAGAAGAGAGAAGCAGACAGAAGACAGTACCACGGTGTCTGCGCTGTTATCTGGGGCTCACTTTCACCTCCCTCGGTCTTATTTCGGACAGAAGAGAGCTGTTGCCTGTTTTGGGGGAAAATTCATTCCCAACAGAGAGAGAGGAAAGCTCCAAGCATTTGATATTTTGTAAAAGTTTCTGCTTGGGCCTTAAAGTCAGCTCAGAAGAGTCTTTGTGAAGCACCCAGCAATTTTTTTAAATTCGGCTATTGTTGCGTCTTGGTCTCACCTCGGGCCATTAAAAACACACAACATAAATTACATTAATTGCTGGTAGACAATAACAGCTGGGGTGAACCGTGGAACAACAACAATAAAACAAGTCTTCAAGAAATGAAAAGTGACAAATAAGAAGCAGTTCTCTGGGCTTGGGGGAGTCATCCAAAATGAACGCCGCAACTTCAGTTCCACTGCGCATTTGCTCTGCTCGGTTGGGTAAGCACTCGTCTCTGAGTTAAGACATTGGTGCCCCAGTTCCTCTGACACCCCTTCTCCATGAGACCCAGGTGCACAGCTAATGAGGTGCTCGTTAACCACACACCTGTGTGGAGGAGGTCTGAGGCCCACCTTGACTAATGGCCTCACCCCTGGTTCCTCTCTCCCTACCTCCATATGTCTCCTCTCCACCCCTTTTCTCTGCCTCCACTATCCGTTTCTGCCATCCACTTTAGTTGAACAACTTCTTTAGCTGGCCACTGATGTCTCTCCTTCTCCATTTCTGACCCCACTTTTAATTCCATCTTCATATTTCTCTCCCTTCCTAGGCGCCCTACAGTTTGTCTGTACCACATTGCAGGGCTGTCCAGCTACAGTGTACCTCAGAAAAGGCGCTCGTTAGAAGATGTGAGCATAACCCCGATTGATTTCCGAGCATGACACAAGGTGTGTTGCAACAGCTCCTCAAGAGTGAGAAAGGGAGACAAGTTGGGCCGACAGAGATAGAAATTGAGTCTTTCACTTTTGTGTGCTTTTTTTTTTTGGTTAAGGGGCAACTCCTCGGCTCTCGGTGGGCTGTGCAATGAACTGAGCAGTAGCGAACTCTCTCCAATTTGTCAAAAGCTCCATGACTGTTGGGGCCGCTGCTGCAGCACTCCAGCACTTCACTGATTACAGGGCGCTGGGCTGTGCTGGAGCTGCAGCCGTGGAGCCTCAACCTGTCCACTTCACTGATTACAGGGCGCTGGGCTGTGCTGGAGCTGCAGCCGTGGAGCCTCAACCTGTCCACTTCACTGATTACAGGGCGCTGGGCTGTGCTGGAGCTGCAGCCGTGGAGCCTCAACCTGTCCACTTCACTGATTACAGGGCGCTGGGCTGTGCTGGAGCTGCAGCCGTGGAGCCTCAACCTGTCCACTTCACTGATTACAGGGTGCTGGGCTGTGCTGGAGCTGCAGCCGTGGAGCCTCAACCTGTCCACTTCACTGATTACAGGGCGCTGGGCTGTGCTGGAGCTGCAGCCGTGGAGCCTCAACCTGTCCACTTCACTGATTACAGGGCGCTGGGCTGTGCTGGAGCTGCAGCCGTGGAGCCTCAACCTGTCCACTTCACTCAGCGCCGCTGTACGGAGATGGATACAGAGGCAACAGACGGCGGGCAACACTTCAGCAAAGAGAGAAAACCGTCCGGAGGTTAAAAAAAGGAACCAGTCCCCAGAGAAACTCCTAGTGCCTCCTTGTTTAACCGGTGAGAGAGAAGTACCCACTACGTGCTTTCCCATCTCAAATGTGCACCTCAGAATCATTGCATTGCTATGAGAGTATACATTATGTGTATGTTAGCAAGCACTACCTGACCATCAGCTAATATGTAATGAATACAGTGAGCTGTACAGGAATTTTATACAGGCAATGTGTTGATAATTGTTTCATTATGACCACTGACAATCTGTATTTCAGCCAACGCACTATCACAGTTTATTGTGAAATAGACATACATTAAGGCTAGTTAATATACTAGTAGTTAAAGGATAAGGCTCGGGTTAGGGGAAGGGTTGGTTAACATGCAAAGTAATTGCAAAGTAGCTCAAAAGTAGTAAGTCGTAGCAAAAAAAAACTAATTATTTTGAAAATGCTAAAGTTATCCATGGTGAGGTTTGAACACACAACCTTTGGCTTGCTAGACGTTCGCATTATACGCCCACCCATCCTCCCCGACCAAACTCCCTCCTATCGTTTCTGTCTTAAGTAACCTACTGGCTTTATCTGTGATTGAAATGCACTGTACACAAAATTGTGTACTGCCCATGAAAAAATATATACTCTCTGTCAAAAATTTCCAGTAAGCAATTTGCGTGTCTATCTCACAATAATCTGTGATACTGGGTTGATGTCACCATACAATATCCCTGAACACATTGGGAGATTCAGCATAGGAAGAAGAGCTTCGTACCACCCATGTGTAGAGGTCTTGTTTCCACTCCCCTGTGCACCCTCCCCTTACTGTAACACGTATACAATCTCTTGTATATCAATTCCCTGCCGTAATTCTAGACCCCCCTCCTTCTGCATATGATTATTGATTCCTATAAAGAGGGCCTTTCGACAGTGTGGAAGGCATTTAGATTGACATTTATATTCTCATTGCAGTTCTGCTGAAGCAAGGCCCCTTCGCCAGCCCCGGGAAAGAAGGAGCGCTTCGATTATGCGGCCGTCATTCATTCTGCCCTGCCTTATCGAGCCCTAAGTACCGTCTATGAATTGGTCCCTTAAAGTATACAAATTTGAGCCATCAGTTATTTTACTATGGTGAAAGGAGGAAGGGTTGGTGGAGAGCTACGGAGAACGAGAGAGAGAGCTACAGAGAGAGAGAGAGCTACAGAGAGAGAGAGAGGGAGAGAGCTACAGAGAGAGAGAGAGAGAGAGAGAGAGAGAGAGAGAGAGAGAGAGAGAGAGAGAGAGAGAGAGAGAGAGAGAGAGAGAGGGATGCTCACTATCAGACACACAGAACACCCGTCTCGACTGCTCTCTCCCCGTTGCTTATCATTTCATAATGATGATTGCCCCGTGTCTATGTGAGCACCCTCTCAAGGAATAGTGAAACAAAGACATGGGTAACCCAACAAAAAAAATTACTGACACAGGAGGTAAATATATGCCTTGGGAAGAAAATTACAGGACATTCAATTGCAGAGATTATGTGTTTGCTCCCTAATAAGCACGGCAAAAAGAAAAACTCATGCATTTAAATGTGCTTCTTAGCCAGGGCTGCTTTTTCCCCATTGGGGATCCTGTTACGGATGCCCAAATGATATTTCTTTACCAACTAGTGTTTGTTTGCTTTACGTATGAATCCCCCCCCCCCCTTTATTTTCCTGAATTGTGCAAATCACTTTTGGACCATTAACTTATTATATGAAAGGGAGAGAGTGGAGGAGAGGAGAGTGAAAACAAACCCAATTCTGATTAACTCCCATATCCATTGGGTGAAATACCAGTGTGCCATCACAGCAGCAAGATTTGCGACCTATTGCCACAAGAAAAGGGCAACCAGTGAAGAACAAACACCATTCTAAATACAACCCATATTTATTATCTAGTTCACTTGCTTAGGCAATGTAAACATATGTTTCCCATGCCAATAAAGCCCTTAAATTGAAATTGAATTGAGAGAGAGGCAGAGAGAGAGGCAGAGAGAGAGGCAGAGAGAGAGGCAGAGAGAGAGGTAGAGAAGTATAGAGAGAGGTAGAGAGAGGTAGAGAGAGGAAGAGAGGCAGAGAGGCAGAGAGAGGTAGAGAGAGAGGTAGAGAGAAAGGTAGAGAGAAAGGTAGAGAGAAAGGTAGAGAGAGAGGTAGAGAAGTAGAGAGAGAGGTAGAGAGAGGTAGAGAAGTAGAGAGAGAGAGGCAGAGAGAGGCAAAGAGGTAGAGAGGTAGAGAGAGAGGTAGAGAAGTAGAGAGAGAGGTAGAGAAGTAGAGAGAGAGAGAGAGAGGTAGAGAGAGAGGTAGAGAGAGAGGTAGAGAGAGAGGCAGAGAGAGAGGCAGAGAGAGGCAGAGAGGCAGAGAGAGGTAGAGAGAAAGGTAGAGAGAGAGGTAGAGAAGTGGAGAGAGAGGTAGAGAAGTAGAGAGAGAGGTAGAGAGAAAGGTAGAGAGAAAGGTAGAGAAGTAGAGAGAGAGGTAGAGAGAGGTAGAAAAGTAGAGAGAGAGAGAGGCAGAGAGGTAGAGAGGTAGAGATAGAGGTAGAGAGAGAGGTAGAGAAGTAGAGAGAGAGGTAGAGAGAGGTAGAGAAGTAGAGAGAGAGGCAGAGAGAGGTAGAGAGAGAGGTAGAGAGAGAGGCAGAGAGAGGCAGAGAGAGGCAGAGAGAGAGGTAGAGTGAGAGGTAGAGAGAGGCAGAGAGAAGTAGAGAGAGAGGTGGAGAAAGGTAGAGCGAGAGGTAGAGAGAGAGGTAGAGAGAGAGGTAGAGAGAGAGGTAGAGAGAGAGGTAGAGAGAGAGGTAGAGAGAGAAGTAGAGAGAGAAGTAGAGAGAGAGGTAGAGAAGTAGAGAGAGGTAGAGAAGTAGAGAGAGGTAGAGAGGTAGAGAGTGGTAGAGAAGTAGAGAGAGGTAGAGAGGTAGAGAGAGGTAGAGAAGTAGAGAGAGGTAGAGAGAGGTAGAGAAGTAGAGAGAGAGGTAGAGAGAGAGGTAGAGAGGTAGAGAGAGGTAGAGAAGTAGAGAGAGGTAGAGAGAGGTAGAGAAGTAGAGAGAGAGGTAGAGAGAGAGGTAGAGAGAGAGGTAGAGAAGTAGAGAGAGAAGTAGAGAGAGAAGTAGAGAGAGAGGTAGAGAGAGAGGTAGAGAGAAAGGTAGAGAGAGACGTGGAGAGAGAGGTAGAGAGAGACGTGGAGAGAGGCAGAGAAGTAGAGAGAGAGGCAGAGAAGTAGAGAGAGAGGTAGAGAAGTAGAGAGAGAGAGGTAGAGAGAGAGGTAGAGAAGAAGAGAGAGAGGTAGAGAAGTAGAGAGAGAGGTAGAGAAGTAGAGAGAGAGGTAGAGAGAGATGTAGAGAGAAAGGTAGAGAGAGAGAGGTAGAGAGAGAGGCAGAGAGAGGCAGAGAGGGGCAGAGAGAGGTAGAGAGAGAGGTAGAGAGAGGTAGAGGCAGAGAGAGAGGTAGAGAAGTAGAGAGAGCGGTAGAGAGAGGTAGAGAGAGGTAGAGAAGTAGAGAGAGAGGTAGAGAAGTAGAGAGAGAGGTAGAGAGAGGTAGAGAGGTAGAGAGAGAGGTAGAGAGAGAGGTAGATAAGTAGAGAGAGAGGTAGATAAGTAGAGATAGAAGTAGAGAGAGAAGTAGAGAGAGAGAGGTAGAGAGAGAGGTAGAGAGAAAGGTAGAGAGAAAGGTAGAGAGAGGTAGAGAGAGAGGTAGAGAGAGAGGTAGAGAGAGAGGTAGAGAGAGAGAGGTAGAGAGAGAGGTAGAGAGAGAGGTAGAGAGAGGTAGAGAGAGGTAGAGAGAGAGAGAGGTAGAGAGAGGTAGAGAGGTAGAGAGAGGTAGAGTAGAGAGAGAAGTAGAGAGAGAGAGTAGAGAGAGGAGAGAGAGGTAGAGAGAGGTAGAGAGAGGTAGAGAGAGAGGTAGAGAGAGGTAGAGAGAGAGAGGTAGAGAGAGAGGTAGAGAGAGAGGTAGAGAGAGGTAGAGAGAGAGGTAGAGATGTAGAGAGAGGTAGAGAGGTAGAGAGGTAGAGAAGTAGAGAGAGGTAGAGAAGTAGAGAGAGAAGAGAGAGAGGAGAGGTAGAGAGAGAGGTAGAGAGAGGTAGACAGAGAGGTATAGAAGTAGAGAGAGAGGTAGAGAAGGGGCAGAGAGAGGCAGAGAGAGGTAGAGAGAGGGGTAGAGAGAGAGGTAGAGAAGTAGAGAGAGAGGTAGAGAGAGAGGTAGAGAGAGAGGTAGAGAGAGAGGTAGAGAGAGGTAGAGAGAGAGGTAGAGAAGTAGAGAGAGAGGTAGAGAAGTAGAGAGAGAGGTAGAGAGAGGTAGAGAGAGGTAGAGAAGTAGAGAGAGAAGTAGAGAGAGAGGTAGAGAAGTAGAGAGAGGTAGAGAAGTAGAGAGAGGTAGAGAGGTAGAGAGAGGTAGAGAAGTAGAGAGAGGTAGAGAGAGGTAGAGAGATAGAGAGAGAGGTAGAGAGAGTAGAGAGGTAGAGAGAGGTAGAGAAGTAGAGAGAGAGGTAGAGAGAGGTAGAGAAGTAGAGAGAGAGGTAGAGAAGTAGAGAGAGAGGTAGAGAGAGAGGTAGATAAGTAGAGAGAGAGGTAGAGAGAGAGGTAGAGAGAAAGGTAGAGAGAGACGTGGAGAGAGAGGTAGAGAGAGACGTGGAGAGAGGCAGAGAAGTAGAGAGAGGCAGAGAAGTAGAGAGAGAGGTAGAGAAGTAGAGAGAGAGAGGTAGAGAGAGAGGTAGAGAAGTAGAGAGAGAGGTAGAGAAGTAGAGAGGTAGAGAAGTAGAGAGAGAGGTAGAGAGAGATGTAGAGAGAAAGGTAGAGAGAGAGAGGTAGAGAGAGAGGCAGAGAGAGGCAGAGAGGGGCAGAGAGAGGTAGAGAGAGAGGTAGAGAGAGAGGTAGAGAGAGGTAGAGGCAGAGAGAGAGGTAGAGAGAGGGAGAGAGAGGGAGAGAGAGGTAGAGAAGTAGAGAGAGAGGTAGAGAAGTAGAGAGAGAGGTAGAGAGAGGTAGAAGTAGAGAGAGAGGTAGAGAGAGGTAGAGAAGTAGAGAGAGAGGTAGATAAGTAGAGATAGAAGTAGAGAGAGAAGTAGAGAGAGAGAGGTAGAGAGAGAGGTAGAGAGAGGTAGAGAGAGAGGTAGAGAGAGAGGTAGAGAGAGAGGTAGAGAGAGGCAGAGTAGAGAGAGAGGTAGAGAGAGAAGTAGAGAGAGAGGTAGAGAAGTAGAGAGAGAGGTAGAGAAGTAGAGAGAGGCAGAGAAGTAGAGAGAGGCAGAGAAGTAGAGAGAGAGGTAGAGAGAGAGGTAGAGAGAGAGGTAGAGAGAGAGGTAGAGAGAAAGGTAGAGAGAAAGGTAGAGAGAAAGGTAGAGAGAGGTAGAGAGAGAGGTAGAGGTAGAGAGAGAGGTAGAGAGAGAGGTAGAGAGAGAGGTAGAGAAGTAGAGAGAGGTAGAGAGAGATGTTGCCACGAGAAAAGGGCAACCAGTGAAGAACACGCACCATTGTAAATACAACACATATCTATGCTTATTTATTTTATCTTGTGTCCTTTACCATTTGCACATTGTAAAAACACTGTATATATATAATATGACATTTGTAATGTCTTTATTGTTTTGAAACTTCTGTATGTGTGATGTCTACTGTTAATTTTTATTGTTTATTTCACTTTATATATTATATACCTTACTTGCTTTGGCAATGTTAACACATGTTTCCCATGCCAATAAAGCCCCTTGAATTGAATTGAATTGAATTGAGAGAGGTAGAGAAGTAGAGAGAGGTAGAGAGAGGTAGAGAAGTAGAGAGAGAGGTAGAGAAGTAGAGAGAGAGGTAGAGAGAGAGGTAGAGAGAGAGGTAGATAAGTAGAGAGAGAGGTAGAGAGAGAGGTAGAGAGAAAGGTAGAGAGAGACGTGGAGAGAGAGGTAGAGAGAGATGTGGAGAGAGGCAGAGAAGTAGAGAGAGAGGTAGAGAAGTAGAGAGAGGCAGAGAAGTAGAGAGAGAGGTAGAGAAGTAGAGAGAGAGGTAGAGAGAGGTAGAGAAGTAGAGAGAGAGGTAGAGAAGTAGAGAGAGAGGTAGAGAAGTAGAGAGAGAGGTAGAGAGAGATGTAGAGAGAAAGGTAGAGAGAGAGAGGTAGAGAGAGAGGTAGAGAGAGATGTAGAGAGAAAGGTAGATAGAGAGAGGTAGAGAGAGAGGCAGAGAGAGGCAGAGAGGGGCAGAGAGAGAGGTAGAGAGAGAGGTAGAGAGAGGTAGAGGCAGAGAGAGAGGTAGAGAGAGAGGGAGAGAGAGGGAGAGAGAGGTAGAGAAGTAGAGAGAGGTAGAGAGAGGTAGAAGTAGAGAGAGGTAGAGAAGTAGAGAGAGGTAGAGAGAGGTAGAGAAGTAGAGAGAGAGGTAGAGAGAGAGGTAGATAAGTAGAGAGAGAGGTAGATAAGTAGAGATAGAAGTAGAGAGAGAAGTAGAGAGAGAAGTAGAGAGAGAGAGGTAGAGAGAGAGGTAGAGAGAGAGGTAGAGAGAGGAGAGAGAGAGGTGAGAGAGAGTAGAGAGGCAGAGTAGAGAGAGGTAGAGAGAGAAGTAGAGAGAGAGGTAGAGAAGTAGAGAGAGAGGTAGAGAAGTAGAGAGAGGCAGAGAAGTAGAGAGAGGCAGAGAAGTAGAGAGAGGTAGAGAAGTAGAGAGAGAGGTAGAGAGAGATGTATAGAGAGAGGTAGAGAGAAAGGAGAGAGGTAGAGAGAGAGGTAGAGAGAGAGGTAGAGAAGTAGAGAGAGGAGAGAGAGGTAGAGAGAGAGTAGAGAAGTAGAGAGGTAGAGAAGTAGAGAGGCAGAGAAGTAGAGAGAGGTAGAGAAGTAGAGAGAGGTAGAGAGAGATGTAGAGAGAGAGGTCGAGAAGTAGAGAGAGGTAGAGAAGTAGAGAGAGGTAGAGAGAGTAGAGAGAGAGAGTAGAGAGGTAGAGAGAGGTAGAGAGAGTAGAGAGAGAGGTAGTAGAGAGAGGTAGATAAGTAGAGATAGAAGTAGAGAGAGAAGTAGAGAGAGAGGTAGAGAGAGAGGGAGAGAGAGGTAGAGAAGTAGAGAGAGAGGTAGAGAGAGAGGTAGAGAGAGGTCGAGAAGTAGAGAGAGGTCGAGAAGTAGAGAGAGAGGTAGAGAAGTAGAGAGAGAGGTAGAGAGAGGTAGAGAAGTAGAGAGAGAGAGGTAGAGAGAGAGGTAGATAAGTAGAGAGAGAGGTAAATAAGTAGAGAGAGAAGTAGAGAGAGAGGTAGAGAGGTAGAGAGAGAGGTAGAGAGAGACGTGGAGAGAGAGGTAGAGAGAGGCAGAGTAGAGAGAGAGGTAGAGAAGTAGAGAGAGGTAGAGAGGTAGAGTAGAGAGAGAGGTAGAGAAGTAGAGAGAGAGGTAGAGAAGTAGAGAGAGGCAGAGAAGTAGAGAGAGGCAGAGAAATAGAGAGAGAGGTAGAGAGAGGTAGACAGAGAGGTATAGAAGTAGAGAGAGAGGAGAGAGAGAGAGAGAGAGGTAGAGAGAGAGGTAGAGAGAGAGAGAGGTAGAGAAGTAGAGAGAGAGGAGAGAGAGAGAGAGGCAGAGAGAGGTAGAGAGAGGTAGAGAGAAGTAGAGAGAGAGAGAGGTAGAGAGAGAGGTAGAGAGAGGTAGAGAGAGTAGAGTAGAGAGTAGAGAGAGGTAGAGAGAGTAGAGAAGTAGAGAGAGAGAGGTAGAGAGAGAGAGAGAAGAGAGAGAGAGAGGTAGAGAGAGGTAGAGAGAGAGGTAGAGAGTAGAGAGGCAGAGAAGTAGAGAGCAGAGAAGTAGAGAGAGGAGAGAAGAGAGAGAGGTAGAGAAGTAGAGAGAGGCAGAGAAGTAGAGAGAGGCAGAGAAGTAGAGAGAGAGGTAGAGAAGTAGAGAGAGAGGTAGAGAGGTAGAGAGAGAGGTAGAGAAGTAGAGAGAGGCAGAGAAGTAGAGAGAGGCAGAGAAGTAGAGAGAGGTAGAGAGAGGTAGAGAGGTAGAGAGAGGTAGAGAAGTAGAGAGAGAGAGGTAGAGAGAGAGGTAGAGAGAGAGGTAGAGAGAGAGGTAGAGAAGTAGAGAGAGAGGAAGGTAGAGAAGTAGAGAGAGGCAGAGAAGTAGAGAGAGAGAGAAGTAGAGAGAGGCAGAGAAGTAGAGAGAAGTAGAGAGAGGTAGAGAGAGATGTAGAGAGAAGTAGAGAGAGAGGTAGAGAAGTAGAGAGAGGTAGAGAGAGGTAGAGAAGAGAAGGTAGAGAGAGGTAGAGAGAGAGGTAGAGAGAGAGAGGTAGATAAGAGAGAGGTAGATAAGTAGAGATAGAAGTAGAGAGAGAAGTAGAGAGAGAAGTAGAGAGAGAGGTAGAGAGAGAGGTAGAGAAGTAGAGAGAGAGGTAGAGAGAGAGGGAGAGAGAGGTAGAGAAGTAGAGAGAGAGGTAGAGAGAGGTAGAGAGGTAGAGAGAGGTAGAGAGAGGTAGAGAGAGAGGTAGAGAAGTAGAGAGAGAGGTAGAGAGAGTAGAGGTAGAGAGAGAGGTAGAGAGAGAGGTAGAGAGAGGTAGATAAGTAGAGAGAGAGGTAGATAAGTAGAGATAGAAGTAGAGAGAGAAGTAGAGAGAGAGGTAGAGAGAGAGAGAGTAGAGAGAGAGGTAGAGAGAGACGTGGAGAGAGAGGTAGAGAGAGGCAGAGTAGAGAGAGAGGTAGAGAAGTAGAGAGAGAGAGGTAGAGAGAGAGGTAGAGAAGTAGAGAGAGGCAGAGAAGTAGAGAGAGGCAGAGAAGTAGAGAGGCAGAGTAGAGAGAGAGGAGTAGAGAGAGTAGAGATGTAGAGAGAGGTAGAGAGAGAGTAGTAGAGAGAGAAGTAGAGAGAGAGGTAGAGAGAGTAGAGAGGTAGAGAGTAGAGAGTAGAGAGAGAGAAGTAGAGAGAGTAGAGAAGTAGAGGTAGAGAGAGAGAGAGAGAGAGGTAGAGAGGTAGAGAGAGAGAGGTAGTAGAGAGAGAGGTAGAGAGAGGTAGAGAAGTAGAGAGAGAGGAGAGAGTAGTAGAGAGAGGTAGAGAGAGAGGAGAGAAGTAGAGAGAGGAGAGAAGTAGAGAGGCAGAGAAGTAGAGAGAGGTAGAGAAGTAGAGAGAGAGGAGAGAAGTAGAGAGAGAGAGAAGTAGAGAGAGAGAGAGAAGTAGAGAGAGAGGTAGAAGAGAGAGGTAGAGAGAGAAGTAGAGAGAGAGAAGTAGAGAGAGAGGTAGAGAGAGAGAGGTAGAGAGGTAGAGAAGTAGAGAGAGAGAGTAGAGAGAGAGAGGTAGAGAGTAGAGAGTAGTAGAGTAGTAGAGAGAGAAGTAGAGAGAGAGGTAGAGAGAGAGAGAGGAGAGAGAGGTAGAGAAGTAGAGAGAGAGAAGTAGAGAAGTAGTAGAGAAGTAGAGAGAGAGGTAGAGAAGTAGAGAGAGAGGTAGAGAGAGGTAGAGAGAGTAGAGAGGTAGAGAGGTAGAGAGAGAAGTAGAGAGAGAGAGAGAGGGAGAGAGAGTAGAGAGAGAGTAGAGAGAGAGAGAGAGAGAGTAGAGTAGAGTAGAGAGAGACGTAGAGAGAGGTAGAGAGAGAGAGAGAGAGAGAGAGAAGGTAGAGAGAGAGGGAGAGAGAGGTAGAGAGAGAGAGAGGTAGAGAAGTAGAGAGAGAGGTAGAGAAGTAGAGTAGAGAGAGAGTAGAGAGAGGTAGAAGTAGAGAGAGGTAGAGAAGTAGAGAGAGAGAGAGAGAGAGAGAGGTAGAGAGAGAAGTAGAGAGAGAGAAGTAGAGAGAAGTAGAGAGAAGTAGAGAGAGGTAGAGAAGTAGAAGTAGAGAGAGGAGAGAGGTAGAGAGAGTAGAGAGAGGTAGAGAGAGTAGGTAGAGAGAGAGGTAGAGAAGTAGAGAGAGGTAGAGAGTAGAGAGAGAGGTAGAGAGAGGTAGAGAAGTAGAGGTAGAGAGAGGTAGAGAGAGAGGTAGAGAAGTAGAGAGAGAGAGAGTAGAGAGAGAGAGAGAGAGGTAGAGAGAGGTAGAGAGAGAGTAGAGAGAGGTAGAGAGGTAGAGAAGTAGAGAGGAGAGAGGAGAGTAGGAGAGAGGTAGAGAGAGAGTAGAGAGGTAGAGAGAGAGGTAGAGAGGTAGAGAAGTAGAGAGAGAGGTAGAGAGAGGAGAGAGTAGAGAGAGGTAGAGAGAGAGGTAGAGAGAGAGGAGAGAGAGGTAGAGAGAGGTAGAGAGAGAGTAGAGAGGTAGAGAGTAGATAGAGAGAGTAGAAGTAGAGAGAGGTAGAGAGAGGTAGAGAGAGAGGTAGAGAAGTAGAGAGAGAGAGAGAGAGAGGTAGAGAGAGGCAGAGTAGAGAGAGAGGTAGATAAGTAGAGAGAGAGGTAGAGAGAGAGGTAGAGAGAGGTAGAGAGAGAGGAGAGAAGTAGAGAGAGAGAGAGGTAGAGAGTAGAGAGAGAGTAGAGAGGTAGAGAGAGAGGTAGAGTAGAGAGAGAGAGTAGAGAGAGAGGTAGAGAAGTAGAGAGGTAGAGAGAGGTAGAGAGTAGAGAGAGTAGAGAGAGGTAGAGAGTAGAGAGAGAGTAGAGAGTAGAGAGAGGTAGAGAGAGTAGAGAGAGAGGTAGAGAGAGAGGTAGAGAGAGAGAGGTAGTAGAGAGAGGTAGAGAGAGGTAGAGAGTAGAGAGAGGTAGAGAGAGGTAGAGAAGTAGAGAGGTAGAGAGAGTAGTAGAGAGAGGTAGAGAGGTAGAGAAGTAGAGAGAGAAGAGAGAGGTAGAGAAGTAGAGAGAGAGTAGAGAGAGAGAAGTAGAGAGGTAGATAAGTAGAGAGAGGTAGAGAAGTAGAGAGGTAGAGAAGGTAGAGAGAGGTAGAGAGAGGTAGAGAGAGAGGTAGAGAGAGAGAGGTAGAGAGAGGTAGAGTAGAGAGAGGTAGAGAAGTAGAGAGAGAGAAGTAGAGAGGTAGAGAAGTAGTAGAGTAGATAAGAGAGGACAGAGAAGTAGAGAGAGTAGAGAGAGGTAGAGAGAGTAGAGGTAGAGTAGAGAGAGAGAGAGAGGTAGAGAGAGAGGTAGAGAAGTAGAGAGAGAGGTAGTAGAGAGTAGAGAGAGGTAGAGAGTAGAGAGAGAGGTAGAGAGGAGGTAGAGAAGTAGAGAGAGAGGTAGAGAAGTAGAGTAGAGAGAGGTAGAGAAGTAGAGAGAGGTAGAGAAGTAGAGAGAGGTAGAGAGAGGTAGAGAGGTAGTAGAGAGAGAGGTAGAGAGAGTAGAGAGAGAGAAGTAGAGAGAGAGGTAGAGAGAGAGTAGAGAGAGGTAGAGAGAGGTAGAGAGAGAGGAGAAGGTAGAGAGAGGAGAGTAGAGAGAGAGAAGTAGAGAGAGAGGTAGAGAGAGGAGGTAGAGAGAGAGGTAGAGAGAGAGAAGTAGAGAGTAGAAGTAGAGAGAGGTAGAGAAGTAGAGTAGAGGTAGAGAAGTAGAGAGGTAGAGAGAGTAGAGAGAGAGGTAGAGAGAGGTAGAGAGAGGCAGAGAGAGTAGAGAGAGAAGTAGAGAGAGGTAGAGAGAGAGGTAGAGAAGTAGAGAGAGAGGTAGAGAGAGATGTAGAGAGAGAGGTAGAGAGAGAGGTAGAGAGAGAGAGGTAGAGAGAGGTAGAGAAGTAGAGAGAGAGGTAGAGAGAGAGGTAGAGAGAGAGGTAGAGAAGTAGAGAGAGAGGTAGAGAGGTAGTAGAGAAGTAGAGAGAGAGGTAGAGAAGTAGAGAGGGTAGAGAGAGAGAGTAGAGAAGTAGAGAGGTAGAGAGAGGTAGGTAGAGAGAGAGGTAGAGAGAGGTAGAGAAGTAGAGAGGTAGAGAGAGGTAGAGAGAGAGAGAGAGGTAGAGAGAGAGGTAGAGAGAGAGGTAGAGAAGTAGAGAGGTAGAGAAGGTAGAGAGAGGTAGAGAGAGAGGTAGAGAGAGGTAGAGAAGGTAGAGAGAGAGGAGAGAGAGAGAGAGTAGAGAGAGAGAGTAGAGAGAGGTAGAGAGAGAGTAGAGAGAGGTAGGTAGAGAAGTAGAGAGAGGTAGAGGTAGAGAGAGGTAGAGAGGTAGAGAAGTAGAGAGAGAGAGAGAGAGGTAGAGAGAGGTAGAGAGTAGAGGTAGAGAGAGGTAGTAGAAGTAGAGAGAGAGGTAGAGAGGTAGAGAGTAGGAGAGAAGTAGTAGAGAGAGAGGTAGAGAAGTAGAGAGAGAGAGAGAGAGAGAGAGGTAGAGAGGTAGAGAGGTAGAGAAGTAGAGAGAGGTAGAGAAGGTAGAGAGAGGTAGAGGTAGAGAGAGTAGAGAGGTAGAGAGAGTAGAGAGAGAGAGGTAGATAAGTAGAGAGAGGTAGATAAGTAGAGTAGAAGTAGAGTAGAGAGGTAGAGAGAGAGGTAGAGAGAGTAGAGAGAGGTAGAGAGAGAGGTAGAGAGGTAGAGAGAGAGAGGTAGAGAGAGGTAGAGAGGTAGAGAGAGAGTAGAGGAGAAGTAGAGGTAGAGAGAGGTAGAGAAGTAGAGAGAGAGGTAGAGAGGTAGAGAGTAGAGAGAGGTAGAGAGAGAGAGTAGAGAGAGAGGTAGAGAGAGAGAGAGGTAGAGAGAGGTAGAGAAGAGAGAGGTAGAGAGAGGTAGAGAAGTAGAGAGGTAGAGAGAGTAGAGGTAGAGAGTAGAGAGAGAGGTAGAGAGAGAGAGAGGTAGAGAGAGGTAGAGGTAGAGGTAGAGAGAGTAGAGAGAGAGAGAGGTAGAGAAGTAGAGAGAGAGGAGAGAGAGAAGAGAGTAGAGAGAGGAGAGAGGAGAGAGAGGTAGAGTAGAGAGGTAGAGGTAGAGAGAGTAGAGAGAGAGGTAGAGAGAGAGGTAGAGAGTAGAGAGGTAGAGAGGTAGAGTAAGAGAGAAGTAGAGAGAGAGGTAGAGAAGAGAGAGAGAGAGAGTAGAGAAGTAGAGAGAGAGGTAGAGAGAGTAGAGAGGTAGAGAAGTAGAGAGAGAGGTAGAGAGAGAGAGAGAAGTAGAGAGAGGTAGAGAAGTAGAGAGAGGTAGAGAGAGAGTAGAGAGAAGTAGGAGAGAAGTAGAGAGGAGAGGTAGAGTAGAGTAGAGAGAGAGAAGTAGAGAGGTAGAGAGAGGTAGAGAGAGAGGTAGAGAGAGAGGAGAGAGAGAGGTAGAGAGAGGTAGAGAGTAGAGAGAGGTAGAGAGAGTAGAGAGAGAGGTAGAGAAGTAGAGAGAGAGGTAGAGAGAGGAGAAGAGAGAGGTAGAGAGAGAGGTAGAGAGTAGAGGTAGAGAGAGGAGAGTAGAGAGAGGTAGAGAGAGAGAAGTAGAGAGAGAGAGAGAGAGAGAGAGGTAGAGAGAGGTAGAGAGTAGAGAGAGTAAGTAGAGAGTAGAGGTAGAGAGAGGTAGAGGTAGAGTAGAGAGGTAGAGAGAGAGAGAGAGAGTAGAGAGTAGAGAGAGTAGAGGTAGAGAGAGAGAGAGTAGGAGAGAGGTAGAGAGAGAGGAAGAGAGAGAGGAGGTAGAGAAGTAGAGAGAGAGGCAGAGAAGTAGAGAGAGGTAGAGGTAGAGAGAGTAGAGAGAGTAGAGAGAGAGGTAGAGAGAGAGGTAGAGAGAGGTAGAGAGAGGTAGAGAGAGAGGTAGAGAAGTAGAGGTAGAGAGTAGAGAGAGTAGAGAGAGGTAGAGAGGTAGAGAGGTAGAGAGAGAGTAGAGAGAGAGGTAGAGAAGTAGAGTAGAGAGGAGAGGTAGAGAGAGGTAGAGAAGGTAGAGAGAGGTAGAGGTAGAGAGAGAGGTAGAGAGAGAGAGAGGAGAGAGTAGGTAGAAGTAGAGAAGTAGAGAGAGGTAGAGAGAGTAGAGAGAGAGAGGTAGAGAAGGTAGAGAGAGGTAGAGAGGTAGAGAGAGAGGTAGAGAGAGAGAGGTAGAGAGAGTAGAGAGTAGAGAGTAGAGAAGTAGAGAGGTAGAGAGAGAGGTAGAGAGAGAGAGAGTAGAGAGAGGTAGAGAGAGAGTAGAGAGAGAGGTAGAGAGTAGAGAGAGAGGTAGAGAGAGAGGTAGAGAGAGTAGAGAGAGAGAGAGAGAGTAGAGAGAGAGGTAGAGGTAGAGAAGTAGAGAGAGAGAGAAGTAGAGAGAGAGGTAGAGAAGTAGAGAGAGGTAGAGGTAGAGAGAGTAGAGAAGAGAGGTAGAGAGAGGTAGAGAGAGAGGTAGAGAGAGAGGTAGAGAGAGTAGAGAGGTAGAGAGAGGTAGAGAGAGAGTAGAGAAGTAGAGAGAGAGGTAGAGAGTAGAGAGAGAGTAGAGAGAGAGGTAGAGAGGTAGAGAGAGAGAGAGGTAGAGAGAGAGGTAGAGAGAGGAAGTAGAGAGAGAGAGAGGTAGAGAGAGTCGAGAGGTAGAGAAGAGAGGTAGAGAAGTAGAGAGAGGTAGAGAGAGGTAGAGTAGAGGTAGAGAAGTAGAGAGAGGTAGAGAGAGGTAGAGGTAGAGAAGAGAGTAGAGAGAGGTAGAAGAGAGGAGAGAAGTAGAGAGAGTAGAGAAGTAGAGAGAGGTAGAGAGAGGTAGAGAGTAGAGAGGTAGAGAAGTAGAGAGGTAGAGAGAGGTAGAGAGAGGTAGAGAGAGTAGAGAGAGGTAGAGAAGTAGAGAGGTAGAGGTAGAGAGTAGAGAGAGTAGAGAGTAGAGTAGAAGTAGTAGAGAGAGAGGTAGAGAAGAGAGAGAGGTAGAGAAGTAGAGAGAGAGTAGAGAGAGAGGTAGAGAGAGAGGTAGAGAGAGAGAGAGGTAGAGAGAGAGGTAGAGAGAGAGAGAGAGAGGTAGAGAGAGAGAGGTAGAGAAGTAGAGAGAGAGGTAGAGAGAGAAGAGAGAGGTAGAGAGAGAGGTAGAGAGGAAGAGAAGTAGAGAGAGAGGTAGAGAGAGAGTAGAGAGAGAGAGAGAGAGAGGTAGAGAGAGGAGAGAGAGAGGTAGAGAAGTAGAGAGAGAGGTAGAGAGAGAGGTAGAGAGAGAGGTAGAGAGAGAGGTAGAGAGAGAGGTAGAGAAGTAGAGAGAATTAGAGAGAGAGGTAGAGAGAGGTAGAGAGAGAGTAGAGAGAGGTAGAGAGAGGTAGAGAGGTAGAGAAGTAGAGAGAGAGAGAAGTAGAGAAGTAGAGAGAGAGAAGTAGAGAGAGAGGTAGAGAAGTAGAGAGAGGTATAAGAGAGAGGTAGAGAGAGGTAGAGAGATAGGTAGAGAGTGGTAGAGAAGTAGAGAGAAGTAGAGAAGTAGAGAGAGAGGTAGAGAAGTAGAGAGAGAGGTAGAGAAGTAGAGAGAGGTAGAGAGAGAGGTAGGAAGGTAGAGAGAGGTAGAGAGAGAGGTAGAGAGAGAGAAGGTAGAGAAGAGAGAGAGAGAGAGTAGAGAAGTAGAGAGAGAGTAGAGAGAGAGGTAGAGAAGTAGAGAGAGTAGAGAGAGGTAGAGAGAGTAGAGAGAGTAGAGAGAGAGGTAGAGAGAGAGAGAGGTAGAGAGAGAGAGGTAGAGAAGGTAGAGAGAGGTAGAGAGAGTAGAGAGAGGTAGAGAAGTAGAGAGAGAGGTAGAGAGAGGTAGAAGAGAGAGGTAGAGAGAGGTAGAGAGTAGAGAGGTAGAGAGAGAGGTAGAGAAGTAGAGAGAGGTAGAGAGAGGTAGAGAGAGGTAGAGAGAGAGAGGTAGAGAGTAGAGAGAGGTAGAGAAGAGAGAGAGGTAGAGAGAGAGAGAGAGAGGTAGAGAAGTAGAGAGAGAGGTAGAGAAGTAGAGAGAGGTAGAGAGAGGTAGTAGAGAGAGGTAGAGAAGTAGAGAGAGAGGTAGAGAAGTAGAGAGAGAGGTAGAGAGAGAGGTAGAGAAGTAGAGAGAGAGGTAGAGAAGTAGAGAGAGAGGTAGAGAGAGGTAGAGAGAGAGAGGTAGAGAAGTAGAGAGAGAGGTAGAGAAGTAGAGAGAGAGAGGTAGAGAGAGAGAGGAGGTAGAGAAGGTAGAGAGAGAGAGAGAGAGGTAGAGAAGAGGAGAGAGAGAGGTAGAGAGAGAGGTAGAGAGAGTAGAGAGAGGTAGAAGGTAGAGGTAGAGAGAGTAGAGAGTAGAGAGGTAGAGAGAGAGGTAGAGAGAGAGGTAGAGAGGTAGAGAGAGGTAGAGAGAGAGTAGAGAGAGAGGTAGAGAAGTAGAGAGAGAGGTAGAGTAGAGAGGTAGAGAGAGAGGTAGAGAGAGAGGTAGAGAGAGGTAGAGAGAGTAGAGTAGAGAGAGGTAGAGTAGAGAGAGGTAGAGAGAGGTAGAGAGGTAGAGAGAGAGGTAGAGAGAGAGAGAGAGAGAGAGGTAGAGAGAGAGGTAGAGAGAGAGGTAGAGAGAGGTAGAGAGAGGTAGAGAGAGAGAGAGAGAGGTAGAGAGAGGTAGAGAGAGAGAGAGAGAGGTAGAGAAGTAGAGAGAGGTAGAGAAGTAGAGAGAGGTAGAGAGAGAGGTAGAGAAGTAGAGAGAGAGGTAGAGAGAGGTAGAGAGAGGTAGAGAAGTAGAGAGAGAGGTAGAGAGAGAGGTAGAGAGAGAGGTAGAGAGAGAGGTAGAGAGAGAGGTAGAGAGAGAGGTAGAGAGAGAGGTAGAGAGGTAGAGAGAGAGGTAGAGAGAGAGGTAGAGAGAGGTAGAGAGAGAGGTAGAGAAGTAGAGAGAGAGGTAGAGAGAGAGGAGAGAGGTAGAGAGAGAGGTAGAGAAGTAGAGAGAGGTAGAGAAGTAGAGAGAGAGGTAGAGAGAGGTAGAGAGAGAGGTAGAGAGAGAGAGGTAGAGAGAGAGAGGTAGAGAGAGGTAGAGAGAGAGGTAGAGAAGTAGAGAGAGGTAGAGAAGTAGAGAGAGGTAGAGAGAGAGGTAGAGAAGTAGAGAGAGGTAGAGAGAGGTAGAGAAGTAGAGAGAGAGAGGTAGAGAGAGAGAGAGGTAGAGAGAGGTAGAGAGAGGTAGAGAGAGAGGTAGAGAGAGGTAGAGAGAGAGATAGAGAGAGAGGTAGAGAAGTAGAGAGAGGTAGAGAAGTAGAGAGAGGTAGAGAGAGGTAGAGAAGTAGAGAGAGGTAGAGAAGTAGAGAGAGGTAGAGAGAGGTAGAGAAGTAGAGAGAGAGAGAGATATTGCAGTGGCAGTGCCTCAAAGATGCGGCAGAATGTAGAGGGTCGACCTCAGAGGTTTTGCTGTGTGCCAATAGCCTAGAGGAGGGTGTGGTAAAGAGTATTAAAACCATGATACCTCAGTGACCTATTCATTCATACTGAGGTCCCCCTACAGACAGTCACGTTAAGATATTTACACTGTCGCTCCCATCCAACTGTACAGCAAATGGTGGCTTGAGCAAATATGAATGAGCCACTCAGTCACACAGCCCTGCCGTTAAGGTTATAGTGAGCAATATTCAGAGTTGCCCAAATGTACCCCAATCTGTGAATAATCACCGCCATCGATTGGCCGCAGCTTACAAAGCACCAGTAGCAAAGGTTTCATGTTGGCCGTGTGCCAACAATGTGCAGCGAGCAACTCGGGTCCTCCCGCTACCTGATTAATGCTCCGATAATCTGGACCATAAATAGGCGCGGCAAAATCTGTTTTGTGTTTTATGTCTCGATCTTTACTGTGGCAATCACCATCGGCGGCTGTATCTCACGGGCGGTGCAGCCAAACAGCAGTCTCTCTCTGGCTCGGATTCCACTTTGATGAAGAGTGACGGGACATATTGCATGAAACTTCTGCCAAGGAGCAGAAGGGGCGAAAAAGGAGAAGAAAAAGAATGGACAGCTCTGGAATTACAGCCGGCAAGCAAATTCTCACTACTGTTGGTGGTGAACAAAGAGACTGACAGGTCGGCTGTAATTCCAGACGAGGCCGGGAGAGGAGTGCGAGTTTGTGCGAGCCATCTATCTGTACACCCTCCCTAATCACACGGGTCAGCTGTCGCCCGGGACGCTGAAGCTCTGGGATGCCAAGGCGTGACCGGGAGTGAAGGTGAAAGAGGTGGAAAAGCTTTTACCACCCCGGGAAACACTTGTGCTGCTCACCACAGGGAAAAACCCACAACATCCTCCTTACTACAATCCCCCAGACTGACTAGAGATATGGTGTTTTACATTGTCCTCTTCCACTGTGTAGCAACCACTTGGATGACACATGGTAGCCATTTGTCCCCAGAATGCTTCCCACACATCATTGTAGTAAAGTATGGCTAAATATTCCAAAGTTAACCCTTTCCTATCCACTGTAAATTACTGCATAAGAAACATTTTCCATTAACTACTTTTAGTATTGTTTTCTCGTTATAACTTAGAACACACTGCAATTGAAAAATATTTGAAATAATTGAACTGAGCCAGATTATTTATTTTTTGCCCCTCCACCTCAACTAAAACCACTGATCCTACAACTCATCATTTCAGATCATCATAAAGATAGGTGCACCAGGGGCTGTTGGATAGAAAAGCTATAACCACGGTGATTTACTGGGCCTCGAAATGGTGCCTTCATTTATTGATAACCGTTTATTTTCGATTTGGGGGCAGACTCCGGAGAGCGTCGCACGAAAATGATATTATGATGCTGGAAAAAGGCAGTGGACAGGGGCCTTTCGGTGCACAATGCACCCCTGTGACTTGAGGAATAGCCTTTAATGTTATGGGGGATTAAAGATAACTTTTGAATGATCGCCGGGTGAACGTATAAGGAGCTCTTCTTTCACAGGTATATTATTATTAACATTCTGGGCTGCCAGCATTTTAATTACCTCTCCTTTTCTAACTCAATCCATTTTGCCTCCACTCTTTACAAAAGAAAACTAGAGGGGGTGGGGGGGGGGGGGGGGGGTGAGGAAGAGGTGGGGGGATTGGGCAGGTATTCCATTAAAGATCAAGGGGGAGGTACTTGGAGATATTCATCTGGCAATGAGATTGAAGTGGCCGTAATGATCGTCCTGTACGCCATAAATGACTCTGTGTTCCTCAGTTATCCCTCTCCATTAGGTAGACGCATTATTGTGGAGGGTCACGGTGTCTCCTACACTGGCAAGACCCTGGGTGTCACTTTGGAGACGGGCCTCCTATCGCCACAGCTTGTGAGAGATTCATCAGGACGAACTGCGTGTTAGCTGCCTCCTGGGGAGAGGGGTCGAGGGTTCACCGGCGTATATTCCCTGCTGTGACATGGAAAAGACGGCAGACGCGCGGCGGCGAATGCGAGATGAGCGGGTTACAGGTTTGTCCGTCGTTGAGGGCTGTGATTACGGGATCAGCAGGCACAGACGACGGGGACCCAAAGTGATTGCCTGTACGACCACCCGTCCACTCTAAAACGCAGCAACGGACCCGACATTAGCTGGCTAACAAGAATAATGGACTGCGAGTGGTTGAAGCGTCATTGTTTCCTTTGTTTCTGTCCGCTAGCTCTAAAACCATCGTGGCGAGGACATGTTTGTTTGGGGAGGGGGGGGGGCCTTACCAGTCATGTATTAAAAGCAACATGAGAAGTGGATGTTTGGTTCTAACGTATCCCTGTGGTCTTCGTGTCTTCCGAGGCCGTCGCTGGCCCTACCCTGGCTCTCCATTCAGTCCTGTCTGTGTGATGGGGGCCTTAACAGTCATGTACTAAAAGCAACATGAGAAGCGGATGTTTGGTTCTAACGTATCCCTGTGGTCTTCGTGTCTTCCCAGGCCGTCGCTGGCCCTACCCTGGCTCTCCATTTAGTCCTGTCTGTGTGTTGGGAGGCGGGCGAGGCGCCGGACAATAATACTAATAATGATTATAATAGATTTGGAAGCCGCAGCTTCTCATTGGCTGGTGATGAAGGACGTCTCCTTAGAACATGGCTGTCTGTCGACACCTTTGGGGGGGGGGGGGGGGGTCAGCCGTATTTGGAGGCACGGGGTTAAGACTTCCCCTGCATTCGAGCATTCCAAGGGGGAGCCAAATTATGCTGCAGAAATGATAGTCTGCATGCTCCCTATAACACTACCTCTAAAGAAAAGCATGAAAAGCTCATGCACTGCAGGAACGGTATCACTTCCCATCTCTCTTTCACTCAGGAGGGATTCTATGGGCCTGTGATACCGAGGTACACAGAGGCACATTAATGATTCACCGTCCCCAATTCCCAACGCGCCACGCTCGCAAAGTTTATTCTTCTGAAAGTCCTGGTCTTCGTCATTGTTCAACAAAGCTGTGCGTCGCCCTAGGTGATGAGTACTGTTTTCCATACCACAACAACCATGGAGGGAGGAGGAAAACTAAGGTGAAATCAGGGGCAAGCAAGAAATAACCGACGTCTTCGGGGGATTTGTGGCACCGTAGTCGACCGTCGCCCCCTTACAACTATACCTTGGTGGAGTGGAGTTCGTCCTACTGTGCCCCCTGTTGCTCGAGGTGTTGGGAGGACCAGTACCAGCTGTCTAGTCTACTTCCCCTACCACCTCTTAACATGCAAGCAGAGAGAGAGAGAGAGAGAGAGAGAGAGAGAGAGGCAGAGAGAGGCACAGAGAGAGAGAGGCAGAGAGAGAGAGACACAGAGAGAGAGAGACACAGAGAGAGAGAGAGACACAGAGAGAGGCAGAGAGAGAGGCACAGAGAGAGAGGGGCACAGAGAGAGAGACACAGAGAGAGAGAGACACAGAGAGAGAGAGACCCAGAGAGAGAGAGACACAGAGAGAGAGACACAGAGAGAGAGAGACACAGAGAGAGAGAGACACAGAGAGAGAGAGACACAGAGAGAGAGAGAGACAGAGAGAGAGAGAGAGTCAGAGAGAGAGTGAGACGCACAGACACACAGAGAGAGAGAGACACAGAGAGAGAGAGACCCAGAGAGAGAGAGACACAGAGAGAGAGACACAGAGAGAGAGACACAGAGAGAGAGAGACACAGAGAGAGAGAGACACAGAGAGAGAGAGAGACAGAGAGAGAGAGAGAGTCAGAGAGAGAGTGAGACGCACAGACACACAGAGAGAGAGAGGCACAGAGAGCGAGAGAGAGAGAGAGAGCGAGAGACACAGAGAGAGAGAGACACAGAGAGAGAGAGACATAGAGAGAGGCAGAGAGAGAGGCACAGAGAGAGAGGGGCACAGAGAGAGAGACACAGAGAGAGAGACACAGAGAGAGAGAGACACAGAGAGAGAGAGAGACACAGAGAGAGAGAGAGACACAGAGAGAGAGAGACACAGAGAGAGAGACACAGAGAGAGAGAGTCAGAGAGAGAGTGAGACGCACAGACACACAGAGAGAGAGAGACACAGAGAGAGAGGCACAGAGAGAGAGAGGCACAGAGAGAGAGAGGCACAGAGAGAGAGGCACAGAGAGAGAGAGAGAGAGACACACAGAGAGAGAGACACACAGAGAGAGAGGCACAGAGAGAGAGGCACAGAGAGCGAGAGAGAGAGAGCGAGAGACACAGAGAGAGAGAGACACAGAGAGAGAGAGGCACAGAGAGAGAGAGAGAGACACAGAGATAGACACAGAGAGAGAGAGAGAGACACAGAGAGAGAGGGGGAAGAGGCTCTACTACTCCAGACATGCTAAAGGGAATTACATAATTAGTATGGCCATGTTTGCTCTGCTGTTGTTGTTGTTCTCACTCCACAAAGGAATAATGAACTTCAGTCTGTGCAGGGGCATGTGTGTGTGTGTTAAGTGGGTGGGTATTTGCAGTGAAGATTGTCGGCAAATTTGAACAGATGCATGTCGGCAACAACAACAGAAAAGTGTTGAGACAAAAAAAAACTACTAAAGTATGAAAATAAGAGATGGACAGGGAGCAACACAGAACAACAATGAGAGAAAACAAGTAGAAGAACAGACATTTGGAGTGGGACAGTGATATGGGCGTACATTTCAAAACCACATCTCATAATGTTGTTGAAGTCTAACCTTCAACTGGGTGCAGCCGACAAACGGAGTGAAAACAAAAGAAATTCATACATATTTTGAAAGTCAAGTTGTAAACAACTGGCATGACAACTTCCTGTTATCTGATTATGGCTGAGTCACCATTGCTGTATCACTTGCACTTTCAGTATGGGCCTTGTTCCTGCTCTGTGAAGCTGCTGAGGAAGTGGGTTCTGCTCAGCGCTGGTACTGTCTAACCGAGGAAGGCTCTAGGCAGCTGGGGCTGAGGAAGTGGGTTCTGCTCAGCGCTGGTAGTGTCTAACCGAGGAAGGCTCTAGGCAGCTGGAGGCTGAGCCGGCAGAAAGCAGGTCACACACACATCAGAGACTTCCCAGAGCCCCCCCCCCCCAGCTCAATATCCACAGAACACTGAGCCACAGTACACATCACACACACCTCCACAGAGAAGGAAGGAAGGAAGGAAGGAAGGAAGGAAGGAAGGAAGGAAGGAAGGAAGGAAGGAAGGAAGGAAGGAAGGAAGGAAGGAAGGAAGGAAGGAAGGAAGGGAGAGATGAGACCGAGAGAAAGAAAGAGTGGATTCGAGAGAGAGCGAAAAGTAAGGTAGGGATTGGGCTATGGCGGTCATGGAATTCTGCCAGTCGGTAATTGTCATGCAAAAGACTGCTGGTCTCACGGTAATTGACTGTTAATTAACAAGTTTTAGCATCTCCAGGCATCTACACATCCAAACCACTCGAACATCGACATTTTAAAAAGTCTAAGAAATCCATTTAATATTTATTTTAGGCAGGTTAAAGAAACATTATAAAATGAAGAACAGGTATTTCAGAAGTACAGAATATGAGTCGCCCTACTGTATGTTATCTGGCTATGAGCCATGCCATAGGCTGTAGGCTTGTTCATTTAGCTGACAAGATGTGCTTATAAGTCCCCTGCCATTATTTTAGATTAGATTATTTTATAGTAAGAAGAATGGAATTGAACTGAGCTGAATACAATAGAAAGGATATTTTTCCCATTGCGGTGCGAGTGCACATATGAAGTGGCTATGTTGAGTGTAAAAGTGCTTATTTGAAACAGGTTATATATGCTAGATTTAGAGTTAATTGGAAACTACAGTTGTGAATGAGACAAACCTTAGAATGTGTTAGAAATAAACACATATACAGTGGGGCAAAAAAAGTATTTAGTCAGCCACCAATTGTGCAAGTTCTCCCACTTAAAAAGATGAGAGGCCTGTAATTTTCATCATAGGTACACTTCAACTATGACAGACAAAATGAGAAAAGAAATCCAGAAAATCACATTGTAGGATTTTTAATAACTTTATTTGCAAATTATGGTGGAAAATAAGTATTTGGTCAATAACAAAAGTTTCTCAATACTTTGTTATATACCCTCTGTTGGCAATGAGCCACGTTTCATCTTCAATGCCTTTGCTGATGGAAGGAGGGTTTTCACTCAAAATCTCATGATACATGGCCCCATTCATTCTTTCCTTTACACGGATCAGTCATCCTGGTCCCTTTGCAGAAAAACAGCCCCAAAGCATGATGTTTCCACCCCCATGCTTCACAGTAGGTATGGTATTCTTTGGATGCAACTCAGCATTCTTTGTCCTCCAAACACGATGAGTTGAGTTTATACCAGAAAGTTCTATTTTGGTTTCATCTGACCATATGACATTCTCCCAATCTTCTTCTGGATCATCCAAATGCTCTCTAGCAAACCTCAGACGGGCCTGGACATGTACTGGCTTAAGCAGGGGGACACGTCTGGCACTGCAGGATTTGAGTCCCTGGCGGCGTAGTGTGTTACTGATGGTAGGCTTTGTTACTTTGGTCCCAGCTCTCTGCATGTTATTCATTAGGTCCCCCCGTGTGGTTCTGGGATTTTTGCTCACAGTTCTTTTGACCATTTTGACCCCACGGGGTGAGATCTTGCGTGGAGCCCCAGATCGAGGGAGATTATCGGTGGTCTTGTATGTCTTCAATTTCCTATTAATTGCTCCCACAGTTGATTTCTTCAAACCAAGCTGCTTACCTATTGCAGATGCAGTCATCCCAGCCTGGTGCAGGTCTACAATTTTGTTTCTGGTGTCCTTTGACAGCTCTTTGGTCTTGGCCATAGTGGAGTTTGGAGTGTGACTGTTTGAGGTTGTGGACAGGTGTCTTTTATACTGATAACAAGTTCAAACAGGTGCCATTAATACAGGTAACGAGTGGAGGACAGAGGAGCCTCTTAAAGAAGAAGTTACAGGTCTGAGAGAGCCAGAAATCATGTTTGTAGGTGATCAAATACTTATTTTTTACCATAATTTGCAAATAAATTAATTAAAAATCCTATAATGTGATTTTCTGGATTTTCTTTCTCTCATTTTGTCTGTCATAGTTGAAGTGTACGTATGATGAAAATGATAGGCCTTTCTCATCTTTTTAAATGGGAGAACTTGCACAATTGGAGGCTGACCAAATACTTTTTTGCCCCACTGTATGGGCTGCATGGTGCGATGACAGAGACTGCCACTTTGCTCCTTGCCTCCAGGCTACACACGCTGTTCTCTCATGAAGCGATCATATATTCACCCATCAGACTATTCTCCATTGAATCTTGTCTTCAGAATGGCCCATTATATTAAATGGGCAGTAACAGGAGGAGAATACATGTTATCCGTATGCACTCGAAAACCGAATGGAGGAGACTTTCTCGCGGTTCCTTGTTCAATCCTGCCAGCGAGGCTCCTCCGGTTTTATGGTGGAGCATGTGCAGAGCATATTAGCACCTGGGAAATGAACACAGTTGCAGTGGAAAGCTGGGATCCTCCTCTTTTTAGTGGAAACCATAAAAACTCTGCTTTCACGTGGGATTGCATCTATACAGAACAGAAATACACAACGCAACATGTTAAGTGTTGATCTCATGTTCCATGAGCTAAACAAAACAACAACCAAAAGATCTCACAAATGTTCCATATGCACAAAAAGCTATTTCTCTCAAATCCCTGTTAGTGAGCATTTCTCCGTTGCCAAAAATAATCTGTCCACCTGACAGGTGTGGCATATCAAGAAGCTGATTAAATAACATGATAATTACACAGGTGTACCTTGTCCTGGGGACAATAAAAGGCCACTCTAAAATATGCAGTTTTGTCACACAACCCAATGTTCATTTGTCTACCATAACCCACCTCTCCAACATCTTTTTTGAGAATGTGGCAATACGTCCAACCGTTCTCACAACCACAGACCACATGGAACTACACCAGCCCAGGACCTCCACATCTGGCTTCTTCACATGCGGGATCGTCTGAGACCAGACAGCTGATGAAACTGAGGAGTATTTCTGTCTGTAAATAAAGCCCTTTTGTGGGGAAAAACTCACACTGATTGGCTGGGCCTGGCTCCCAAGTGGACGGGCCTATGCCCTCCTGCCAAGTCATGTGAAATCCATAGATTAGGGCCAAATGAAATATGTATTTAAATTTCCTGATTTCAGTATATTAACTATAAATCAGTAAAATCGTTGAAATTGTAGAGTTGATATATTTTTTCAGGATAGAAATGTCTGGGCTTATAAGAACACTTATTTTCACTCCACGCATCAACTACTGAGGAGCATGCAAGCTCTTGCTGCGATTTCGGAGTATAGGCTAGTTTGACCAATTATTTCATCTTAAATACACTGCTCAAAAAAATAAAGGGAACACTTAAACACAATGTAACTCCAAGTCAATCACACTTCTGTGAAATCAAACTGTCCACTTAGGAAGCGACACTGATTGACAATAAATTTCACATGCTGTTGTGCAAATGGAATAGACAACAGGTGGAAATTATAGGCATTTAGCAAGACACCCCCAATAAAGGAGTGGTTCTGCAGGTGGGGACCACCGACCACTTCTCAGTTCCTATGCTTCCTGGCTGATGTTTTGGTCATTTTTGAATGCTGGCGGTGCTTTCACTCTAGTGGTAGCATGAGAGGTCATCCCACACAACCCACACATGAGTCTACAACCCACACAAGTGGCTCAGGTAGTGCAGCTCATCCAGGATGGAACATCAATCTGAGCTGTGGCAAGAAGGTTTGCTGTGTCTGTCAGCGTAGTGTCCAGAGCATGGAGGCGCTACCAGGAGACAGGCCAGTACATCAGGAGACGTGGAGGAGGCCGTAGAAGGGCAACAACCCAGCAGCAGGACCGCTACCTCCGCCTTTGTGCAAGGAGGATCACTGCCAGAGCCCTGCAAAATGACCTCCAGCAGGCCACAAATGTGCATGTGTCTGCTCAAACGGTCAGAAACAGACTCCACGAGGGTGGTATGAGGGCCCGACATCCACAGGTGGGGGTTGTGCCCTATAGCCCAACACCGTGCAGGACGTTTGGCATTTGCCAGAGAACACCAAGATTGGCAAATTCGCCACTGGCGCCCTGTGCTCTTCACAGATGAAAGCAGGTTCACACTGAGCACGTGACAGAGTCTGGAGACGCCGTGGAGAATGTTCTGCTGTCTGCAACATCCTCCAGCATGACCGGTTTCGCGGTGGGTCAGTCATGGTGTGGGGTGGCATTTCTTTGGGGGGCCGCACAGCCCTCCATGTGCTCGCCAGAGGTAGCCTGGCTGCCATTAGGTACCGAGATGAGATCCTCAGACCCCTTGGGAGACCATATGCTGGTGCGGTTGGCCCTGGGTTCCTCCTAATGCAATGCTAGACCTCATGTGGTTGGAGTGTGTCAGCAGTTCCTGCAAGAGGAAGGCATTGATGCCATGGACTGGCCTGCCCGTTCCCCAGACCTGAATCCAATTGAGCACATCTGGGACATCATGTCTCGCTCCATCCTCCAATGCCATGTTGCACCACAGACTGTCCAGGAGTTGGTGGATGCTTTAGTCCAGGTCTGGGAGGAGATCCTTCAGGAGACCATCCGCCACATCATCAGGAGCTTGCCCAGGCGTTGTAGGGAGGTCATACAGGCACGTGGAGGCCACACACACTACTGAGCCTCATTTTGACTTGTTTTAAGGACATTACATCAAAGTTGGATCAGCCTGTAGTGTGGTTTTCCATTTTGAGTGTGACTCCAAATCCAGACCACCATGGGTTACTAAATTTGATTTCCATTGATCATTTTTGTGTGATTTTGTTGTCAGCACATTCAACTATGTAAAGAAAAAAGTAGTTAATAAGAATATTTCATTCATTCAGATTTAAGATGTGTTATTTTAGTGTTCCCTTTATCTTTTTGAGCAGTGTATATGTTATTTTTTCTTGCCGTGTGTAATATGCAGTGGGCTATTAGACTACAGTGCCTTTGGAAAGTATTCAGACCCCTTGACTTTTTCCACATTTGGTTACAGCCTTATTCTAAAATGGATTACAATTTTTTAAATCCTCAGCATTCTACATACAATACCCCATAATGACAAAGCAAAAACAGGTTTTTAGAAATGTTTGTTAATGTGACCGTATAATCATCTCCAATTAAAATGTAAAAAACTGGGGCCTCCCGGGTGGCGCAGTGGTTAAGGGCGCTGTACTGCAGCGCCAGCTGTGCCACCAGAGACTCTGGGTTAGCGCCCAGGCTCTGTCGTAACTGGCCGCGACCGGGAGGTCCGTGGGGCGACTCACAATTGGCATAGCGTCGTCCGGGTTAGGGAGGGCTTGGCCGGTAGGGATATCCTTGTTCACAAATGCTCTCCATCCAAACTCACTGAGCTCGAGCTGTTTTGCACGGTGGAATGGGAAAAAAATTCAGTCTCTCGACGTGCAAAACTGATAGAGACATACCCCAAGCGACTTACAGCTGTAATCGCAGCAAAAGGTGGCGCTACAAAGTATTAACTTAAGGGGGCTGAATAATTTTGCACGCCCAATTTTTCAGTTTTTGATTTGTTAAAAAAGTTTGAAATATCCAATAAATGTCGTTCCACTTCATGATTGTGTCCCACTTGTTGTTGATTCTTCACAAAAAAATACAGTTTTATATCTTTATGTTTGAAGCCTGAAATGTGGCCTGAAATGTGGCAAAAGGTCGCAAAGTTCAAGGGGGCCGAATACTTTCGCAAGGCACTGTATATATAAAAAAATACCTTATTTACATAAGTATTCAGACCCTTTGCTATGAGACTCGAAATTGAGCTCAGATCATCCTTGAGATGTTTCTACAACTTAATTGGAGTCCACCTGTAGTAATCTCAATTGATTGGACATGACTTGAAAAGGCACACGGTTGAAAGTCACCTAAAGAATCTCAAACCATGAGAAACAAGATTATCTGATGAAATTAAGATTTAACTTTTTGGCCTGAATGACAAGCGTCACGTCTGGAGGAAACCTGGCACCATCCTTACGGTGAAGCATGGTGGTGGCAGCATCATGCTGTGGGGATGTTTTTCAGCGGCAGGGATTAGGAGATTAGTCAGGATCGAGGGAAAGATGAACAGAGCAAAGTACAGAGAGATCTTTAATGAAAAGTGCTCAGGACCTCAGACTGGGGCGAAGGTTCATCTTCCAACAGGACAACGACCCCAAGAACACAGCCAAGAAAACGCAGGAGTGGCTTCGGGACCAGACTCTGAATGTTCTTCAGTGGCCCAGCCAGAGCCCGGACTTGAACCCGATCTAACATCTCTGGAGAGACCTGAAAATAGCTGTGCAGCAACAATCCCCATCCAACCTGACAGAGCTTTAGAGGATCTGCAGAGAAGAATGGGAGAGACTCCCCAAATACAGGTGTGCCAAACTTGTAGCATCATACCCAAGAAGACTCGAGGGTGTAATCGCTGTCACATGCGCTTCAACAAAATACTGAGTAAAGGTTCTGAATACTTATGTAAATGTGATATTTTTGTTTTTTATAAATTAGAAAACAATTCTAAAAACCTGTTTTTGCTTTGTCATTATGTAGATTGATGAGGAAAATAAACACATTTAATACGTGTTAGAATAAGGCTGTAACCTAACAAAATGTGGAAAAAGTCAAGGGGTCTGAAAACTTTCATTGTATGTATTGTATTTATTGTACAACGGCACAATCATTATCTTATTTCAGGATTTTGTTTCGGGGTTAAGCCTATATGCCTATAAGCTCTAATATGCATATGGGTCTTTTGAATTAATCATCACCTTAGAAAGCGTTGTGTTTGGCTTTGAAACAACATCCACAATGACCATGTTTTCCACTCAGTTTCAACCTGCTGTTGAATTTCTTTCTTCAAAATGATTCTGATCACAGTGAGGTGAGTTTTAAAAGCATGATACTGGGTTGATGATAAGTGTTTGATGCGATTATTTGAATCGCATTTGCATTGATGTCAGAGTGGTTAGAGGAACAATAGAGCCCTGAGTAGCAGGCAGTTAGCAACCTGATGGAGGAACAATAGAGCCCTGAGTCCAGGCAGTTAGCAACCTGATGGTGGAACAATAGAGCCCTGAGTCCAGGCAGTTAGCAACCTGATGGTGGAACAATAGAGCCCTGAGTACCAGGCAGTTAGCAACCTGATGGAGGAACAATAGAGCCCTGAGTACCAGGCAGTTAGCAACCTGATGGTGGAACAATAGAGCCCTGAGTCCAGGCAGTTAGCAACCTGATGGAGGAACAATAGAGCCCTGAGTCCAGGCAGTTAGCAACCTGATGGAGGAACAATAGAGCCCTGAGTACCAGGCAGTTAGCAACCTGATGGAGGAACAATAGAGCCCTGAGTCCAGGCAGTTAGCAACCTGATGGAGGAACAATAGAGCCCTGAGTCCAGGCAGTTAGCAACCTGATGGAGGAACAATAGAGCCCTGAGTCCAGGCAGTTAGCAACCTGATGGAGGAACAATAGAGCCCTGAGTCCAGGCAGTTAGCAACCTGATGGAGGAACAATAGAGCCCTGAGTACCAGGCAGTTAGCAACCTGATGGAGGAACAATAGAGCCCTGAGTACCAGGCAGTTAGCAACCTGATGGAGGAACAATAGAGCCCTGAGTACCAGGCAGTTAGCAACCTGATGGAGGAACAATAGAGCCCTGAGTACCAGGCAGTTAGCAACCTGATGGAGGAACAATAGAGCCCTGAGTACCAGGCAGTTAGCAACCTGATGGAGGAACAATAGAGCCCTGAGTACCAGGCAGTTAGCAACCTGATGGAGGAACAATAGAGCCCTGAGTACCAGGCAGTTAGCAACCTGATGGAGGAACAATAGAGCCCTGAGTACCAGGCAGTTAGCAACCTGATGGAGGAACAATAGAGCCCTGAGTACCAGGCAGTTAGCAACCTGATGGAGGAACAATAGAGCCCTGAGTACCAGGCAGTTAGCAACCTGATGGAGGAACAATAGAGCCCTGAGTACCAGGCAGTTAGCAACCTGATGGAGGAACAATAGAGCCCTGAGTACCAGGCAGTTAGCAACCTGATGGAGGAACAATAGAGCCCTGAGTACCAGGCAGTTAGCAACCTGATGGAGGAACAATAGAGCCCTGAGTACCAGGCAGTTAGCAACCTGATGGAGGAACAATAGAGCCCTGAGTACCAGGCAGTTAGCAACCTGATGGAGGAACAATAGAGCCCTGAGTACCAGGCAGTTAGCAACCTGATGGAGGAACAATAGAGCCCTGAGTACCAGGCAGTTAGCAACCTGATGGTGGAACAATAGAGCCCTGAGTATACCAGGCCATTAGCAACCTGATGGAGGAACAATAGAGCCCTGAGTACCAGGCAGTTAGCAACCTGATGGAGGAACAATAGAGCCCTGAGTACCAGGCAGTTAGCAACCTGATGGTGGAACAATAGAGCCCTGAGTCCAGGCAGTTAGCAACCTGATGGAGGAACAATAGAGCCCTGAGTACCAGGCAGTTAGCAACCTGATGGAGGAACAATAGAGCCCTGAGTACCAGGCAGTTAGCAACCTGATGGTGGAACAGAGCCCTGATTGCAACCTGATGGAGGAACAATAGAGCCCTGAGTACCAGGCAGTTAGCAACCTGATGGAGGAACAATAGAGCCCTGAGTACCAGGCAGTTAGCAACCTGATAGAGGAACAATAGAGCCCTGAGTACCAGGCAGTTAGCAACCTGATGGAGGAACAATACAGCCCTGAGTCCAGGCAGTTAGCAACCTGATGGTGGAACAATAGAGCCCTGAGTACCAGGCAGTTAGCAACCTGATGGAGGAACAATAGAGCCCTGAGTATACCAGGCCATTAGCAACCTGATGGTCATTAGCGAGTCGGGAACAATCAACACATGTCCATGAGTGCATAAGGGATACCGTGACTGTCACATGGATTTTCACTACGGCCTTGACTCGTGAACGGTGTGGCAGTAATACGGTCACTGCAACAGCCCTAGGTCGAGACAGATACCGAGACAGGTAGAGGGAAGGAGGACAGTGTGCGTGCGTGTGCGTGTGTGTGCGTGTGTGTGAGAGCCAGGTAGTGTAAGCAAAACAAATGGTAGAGAAAATGATTAAAAGGGAGAAGATGAAGGGAGTACGGATAACAGAGGCAGGAGTCCTGTCATGCTTGTCCCTCCTTCATGCATTTGTGACAGGTGATCACACAGACACAGGAAGGAAAAACTAGGAAGGAACATTCTGGATCATTGGGACAAAGCACGCCATGACCAAAATGGCTTCTCTACTCTATTCACATGATCATACTGGACCATTCTCACTTATCATAATAAGTTATTGATGATTTAAAAATGATGTCACCAACTGTATAGGCTAATTAAGTCAAAACAGGCTTTTGTAAAAAGGGTGCATCATACCTATGGTGTCCTTACACTTCAAATTGCCTTTTTTGAAGAAGAAGAAGAAGAATACAGTGAGTACCGATGAGGCTGAGAAAAGCACTGTCAGTCCCATTGCTAAGGTAAGGTTGGAGAAGAAACAGTAAGTGTGATAAAGGAATAAAACACTAGCCAAGCTCCCGTAGGAGGAATGCACAATAGTGCAATAAGCCGAATATATAATATCCTTTTTCTGCTGCATCAAGCCGGTTTGGTTAATCTCTGCCACCCTCATCAAATCACTGCTTCATTACCTCAGGTGTTCTCATAATTACTGCTGAAATCTCGAACCCAGGTAGCGGGCGAGACGTGCCTCCTCGGTTAATTCTATGACTACCCCTCGACACACACACACGCACACTTTCTGCTGGGAGGGAGCGTTCTTAGCTTTGCCTCATTTCTTTCTTTATTTACGGCAGGCGGCTTGAGGGAGAGCGGGAACAGACCCCCGACGCTCGGGTGTGTAACATACACTGTCTGACATCCTAAGCATGGCCTAATGCGGTCACCGCCGCCGCGAAAGACACGGCCCGCCTTTCCCAGGGTACCCGGCGAGCAACGCACGCGCCACCGCCACAGCCGGGGCCAAATCAGATGGTACGGGGGCCAAATCCAATCAGGGGACGAGGACATCGCACAAGAGGCTCAGAGATGGGAGAGGGGGGGCAGAGAGAGAGGAGAGGAAGGGAGAGCGAGAGGAGAGCGAGAGAGAGGAGAGGGGAGAGGAGAGCGAGAGAGGGGAGAGGAGGGGCAAACGAGAGAGAGAGAGGAGAGCGAGAGAGAGGAGAGGAGGGGAGAGCGAGAGAGGAGAGAGGAGAGGAGGGGAGAGCGAGAGAGAGGAGAGCGAGAGAGAGGAGAGGAGGGGAGAGCGAGAGAGAGGAGAGCGAGAGAGAGGAGAGCGAGGAGAGGAGGGGAGAGCGAGAGAGAGGAGGGGAGAGCGAGAGAGAGGAGAGCGAGAGAGAGGAGAGCGAGAGAGAGGAGAGCGAGAGAGGGGAGAGGAGGGGCGAACGAGAGAGAGAGAGGAGAGCGAGAGAGAGGAGAGGAGGGGAGAGCGAGAGAGAGGAGAGCGAGAGGAGGGGAGAGAGAGAACAGATCGGTGTTTGTGTCCATGTGTGAAGGTTTAAATTGTTTACCCCTCCTACTAGTAAATGGGAAAAGCAGAACAACCCCCCCCCCTACCCCTTCTACAGCCTTTATCGGCGGGCTGCTCCGCAATGGAGGTCTGATGAACCTGCAGCTAACATGCCCTCTGAGCTCACTAAAGGGGAAACACATGGAGAGATCTAAATGATATCAACCCAGAGCAGCATGCCAGCACCCCCCCCTCGCTCTTTACTAGACCTTTAGGAGGGCCTCGTCCATTTCCAAAGAAGACGTACAAGATCTGTGTTCGATAGTGCCTGTTCGTGTGTTGCGTCATTCTGCGACTAATGAAAGGCTGCCTCTGGTGATGGTGGCACTGTGATTGGTAGATGGATGGAGGGATTAGATAAAAAGATGTCCTTCCCTCTCTTTGTTCATGCGCAGACACACACGGTGCCAAATGCTGGAGATGTTGGAGTTCTCACCGCCGCCTGCCATTAGTTATGTTTTTTTATATAGAAAAATATACTGAAATTCTGGGTTTCTCATATGTGAGAGGCAAATAAAGATAGTTTATCATAATGTTAACATGGCAGGACAACAATGCTGAGTAAATGAATCATCTGAACAAATACTGCATGTCAGGCGAGGTCAAACGGAAAGTGTACCTTCTGTCAAACCTGGGACTTATCATCTCATTCAATAGGCCACCTCTACCATAATCTCACTGCAATACAAAGCAACCTGCCAAAACAGAGCAACTACCTTTAAACGTTAAAATCACTCTCACACAACTAAATCATATCAAATCAAACCATGAAGTCCGTCGAAAGAAAGCCTCTCATCCGACACCTTGTGATATGGTCAAGATCTTCGTTTTATAGCCAGCGAGTCTGACCAGCGAGTCTGACCAAGACGAATCACAAGCCATTTCATGTGGATCAGATGTCATTTCTCTATGTGGATCAGAGTGCATGAGAATCCTCTCAGAAATCGTGTATGTACCCGAGTGATTCCATTTGCCAGATTCTTGTTTTGTTCCAATCTGTCAAATTTGCATGTTTTATTTCACTCTTTCAGGCGCGTAATATGTTAATGTTAATAAATGTGGATTAGGTTTCTATCTGCGCGTGGCTATCGGCTGAGGTCAACTCTATCTGCACCGGACTTAACACATTCCTTTATTTCATCAAGGTTTGATTACTTCTCCGAAGATTTATTTTCGGCCTGATAACCTGATGCTCCCCAATTAAAGCTTTTTCAGAATACTCCAGACGCAGACATGATCAGAACTGGGTGGGCACGTTACACCCCCCCCCCCCCACCCCCATCTCAATTTTGTGACACTGTACATTCTTAAAGGGACGTGTCGATACTAATGTAGCTACCAAAGAACAGTCCGATGAGGCTTGGAGTATTCATAAGTATTCATAAGGAAAATGCTGTCATATATATGTGAATGTGCCGCGTTGGTAACACAGTGCTATTTATTAGAAATAGAGATAGAATTAAATATGATTGATGTGCAGTATGAAGTAGCTGCAGCTTATACATAATCATTGTATACCTTCCTCACTTCGAGGACTGCTATTGATACAGCATTTAATGTTGATAAAGCCGCTGCAGTGTCTGTCACAAACGTGTGACAGGTCTGCACTTGAACATGCTAATTTGTCCAGGTATGACTGGGAGCAGTGGCACATCACATCTCGTGGCGTACTGAGGGACACACACTCGCGTACTGGTTTTATTTGAAGCCGGTGCCTAAAGGCTTCACTGTCGACAAAGGGGCTCGTTCTTTTCAAAGCAAGCAATCAAAGACTTAGTACAAAGATGCATTTATCTTCCCCTGTTGGAGCATTAGGAAAGGCAAATGTATTAATTAGAACATTTAATTTGCCTGGTAAATTAAAGAGTGAGGAATGCAGATCGTTAGGGGCCCGAGCCCGTGTAAATAAACGTGTGTGTGTGTGTGTGGGTGTGTGTGTGTGGGGGGGGGGGAGACTGGGGGACGGTAAAAAAAAAGAGAGACGTGGGGAAGAGTTTGCGCGATCAAATTGCGATATTGTCTTGCTCCGCGGGGTAGAGTGGGACATAATGGCACTTCATTTCCAAGCTGATTGACACACTGCCCGGTGGCACTTCGACTGCCAGACAGACGCCCCATGAAAAGCCCCTCGTTCTCTTTTTGTTGCACGGCGAATAAAACACCAGCAAAATCAGATTATCATCAGGAGAGATTTATGGGAATGATACAACAAAATGCGCCGGCGAGGGACTTCCGCAATGAAAAACTCAAATGTTGGGTCTTCGGAGAGCCACTCGTCACATTTAATCTAGGAGTACAATCAGGCCGGCTTTCTGAGGGCATTTGTCTCAATTCAGGCCCGGAATGGGGAAGTATGTTAATCAGCACAATAGCTGGGAAGAAAAGTGGAGGAAGGTTTCAAAAGGGCCCACTCTAATGTGATCCAACAGAAAAACATAGCCTCCTTTTCTCACTTCATCACGTGAGCTTCAGGCGAGACAAGAGCATCTTTAACTGATCGTTTCTCTGGACTATAATGGTATTTGATGGAGCGACCTAGACATCGAGGAGGTCGTGTGGTAGATACATTACATCATACTAAGGCACATAATGAATGTTTAGTGCCTGAATGACTGATGCAGGTTGTAAAAAAAAACTAATAAAGATGCTATGTGGTTGTACTATACGGGACATCAACAAATTCATTTGTGCAGGTAGACTTTGCAAGGCACCTCTCTGCTATCAGGGTCTCAAAGGGGTGTTAAGTAATGCATCTTTATTATTGGACCATGCATGGTGCCACATTGGCGGCTTTATCAGGAAGTTGGTGTAGGGATGGTAATCCGCAGGCCGGGCCAGAATTAATCTCCGTCACTTGTCCTCTCAGATTTATACTCTTTCGCTATTAGGCAGCCATGGCCCCTTCTTCAATTGCTACTTTGTGACAGCGTTTCTGTTCGCCCTTTCGAAGACCCGCGTGCTTGACATTGAAGTGTTGCTCCTCCTAATCAACGCAGGAAAATAAAAAAACAGAATAATTAAATTTCCCGCAACGAGGGACAAGAGCGACAAGATAGCGGCGGGTCTTGTGTCGTCTTTTTTCCTTCTTCCCCATCCACCCTTTCCGTTCCAAGTCCATTGCGAGAGGAGCGGCTGGCACGGCAAAGACTTTGATCAAGAGCAATTCATCTTTCACCAGGAGCGAGGGCAGGCACAGAGGCCTGGGAAGAGAAGAGGAAGCCAGAAACCCTACTCAGTGTTTTTTTCTCCTGGTGAAAAGTCAATGAACTAAGTAGACCAGACCCAGTTGCTATTGGGGAGACACCCAGTGAAGTAGACTGAAACTGACAACAACAAAAAATGTATTGAATGGAAAACGGGCCTGAGTGAAGAATCTTCATTCATCCACCATCTCTGTCCCGGTCTGCCTGAAAGACAGTAGAGGTAGACATCTAAAACATATAGAGAGACGTTTAAGGAGTCAAATGGGAAAGCTCTATCATCATGAGCTTCTGATTAATGAACGCAGGGGCTTAACCCGGGGGTATCTGATCAGAGGCACCATATCGCCTACGTCTTTGACGTTTAGGGGTAGTGCTAGACTGCGCCACTCTCTCCAATCAACTCGGGCACGTTCATTACTTTAACTGAGACCACCAAGATGGGCACCCCCAGCTTTGGGTCCGTATTTGCCATAGTGTTAAATTACAGATGATTTATCACCAAACTGTCGTTCACTAATTGGCGCCTGTTCTCCGTCTCTTCCCCCACATCCCTCCTGCTGTGCCGAGGGATCCTAACGTCATTATAAAGAGCTCATTTATATTAAAATGAGTATCTCCTCTTAATTCGCTCCATACATTTTAGACACAGCGTGGGGCGCCACGCAGGCATTCCGATCGCACCTGGCTTCCGCGCGGCCTCTGGAATACATCAGATGCTTTACTGCGACGAGAGTTAATGTGCGTTTCATCTTGCTGTGATTGCCCATAAAGATTAAAGAAGAACACGGCTCTGAAAACATACATTAAGAACCAGCGCTTCCACCTTTTTGCCATAATGGAAGTTTAATTTACACTAAATAAATAAATCAAACAGTTGAAGTTGGAAGATTACATACACTTAGGTTGGTGTCATTAAAACTCGTTTTTCAACCACTCCACAAATTGTTTGTTAACAAACTATAGTTTTTCCAAGTCGGTTAGGACATCTACTTCGTGCATGACACAAATCATTTTTCCAACAATTGTTTAGACAGTGAATTATAAGTGAAATAATCTGTCTATCACAATTCCAGTGGGTCAGAAGTTTACATACACTGAGTTGACTGTGTCTTCAAACAGCTTGAAAAAGTCCAGAAAATGATGTCATGGCTACAGAAGCTTCTGATAGACTATTTGACATAATTTGAGTAAATTGGAGGTGTACCTGTGGATATATTTCAAGGCCTACCTTCAAACTCAGTGCTTCTTTGCTTGACATCATGGGAAAATCAAAAGACATCAACCAAGACCTCAGAAAAAAATGTAGACCTCCACAAGTCTGGTTCATCCTTGGGAGCAATTTCCAAACGCCTGAATGTGCCACGTGCATCTGTACAAACAATAGTACACAAGCATAAAGACCATGGGACCACGCAGCCATCAAACCTCTCAGGACACGTTCTGTCTCCTAGAGATGAAGTACTTCGGTGCGAAAAGTGCAAATCAATCCGAGAACAACAGCAAAGGACCTTATGAAGATGCTGGAGGAAACAGGTACAAAAGTATCTATATCCACAGTAAAACGAGTCCTATATCGACATAACTTGAACGGCCGCTAAGCATAACCTCTATAAAAAAAGACAGACTACGGTTTGCAACTGCACGTGGGGACAAAGATCATACTTCTTGGAGAAATGTCCTCTGGTCTGATGAAACAAAAATAGAACTGTTTGGCCATAATGACCATCGTTATGTTTGGAGGAAAAAGGGGAGGCTTGCAAGCCAAAGAACACCATCCCAACCGTGAAGCACTGGGGTGGCAGCATCATGTTGTGGGGGTGTTTTGCTGCAGGAGGGACTGGTGCACTTCACAAAATAGATGGCGCCATGAGGAAAGAACATTATGTGGATATATTGAAGCAACATCTCAAGACATTAGTCAGGATGTTAAAGCTTGGTTGCAAATGCAACCGAATGGACAATGACCCCAAGCATACTTCCAAAGTTGTGGCAAAATGGCTTAAGGAAAACAAAGTCAAGGTATTGGAGTGGCCATCACAAAGTCTTGACCTCAATCCTATAGAATATTTGTGGGCAGAACTGAAAAAGCGTGTGCGAGCAAGGAGGCCTACAAACCCGACTCAGTTACACCAGCTCTGTCAGGAGGAATGGGCCAAAATTCACCCAGCTTATTGTGGGAAGCTTGTGGAAGGCTACCCAAAACGTTTGACCCAAGTTAAACAATTTAAAGGCAATGCTACCGAATACTAATTCAGTGTATGTAAACTTCTGACGCACTGGGATTGTGATGAAAGAAATAAAGCTGAAATAAATCACTCTCTACTATTATTCTGACATTTCACATTCTTAAAATAAAGTGGTGATCCTAAAATAAACTGAATTTTTACTCGGGCAAATGTCAGGAATTGTGAAAAACTGAGTTTAAATGTATTTGGCTAAGGTGTATGAAAACCTCTGGTTTCTACATAAATACAGTTGAAGTCAATCTCCTCACTGTTCAATACCAAATGATACTCTCCTCACCGACTTGTCAATCATACTGTTCAAGTATGTCTAAAGTGTTTACTAGAGGCTAATAAGGAAGCAATGGAAATCAACTTTGTGAAAACAGTGATATAAATACACCTAATTAATGGAGGAAGAAATTATTGCATTTTTCCCATGTATGCTTCATTACCTTGCACCTCTGTTGTGCCAATTGAGGTATGACTACAGCTACACATAACTACCTCAACCCCGATCCCCAAAGAGACAAGGCTCTGCACATACAGTACAACGCAATCCGGGCGGACCTCATTTCATTCCAAACTAACATAGATTCCATTCCCAGAAAGGGTTCAGCGATATCCCCTCACTTAGGAAACACACACACACCACAAGATGCATGAGACATGCAAATGGCCCAAGTCCAGATATAAGACATGTGGAGCTGGAGAGAAGGGGGATCATTGGACCACTGAAGACCTGGAAGAGCTCCCCTAGACCAGGGAAAAATAAATGAAAAATAATAACATATCGATTGGCGCAACGTAGAGCTTTCAAAGAGCGTAATGGCCTGATTCCCGGTATTGATCACAGCTGGCTCAGGGGTGGATGGTAGGGTGAGGAGGGGTTAGGAAGGACCCCATAAGAGAGAGATTACCAAAACATTCTGGAGTAGGTTGTTCCTACATCTCTTCAGTGAGATGTGTTTAGACTGTCAGGATTTCTCAATTCTGGGTCCAAGGGTTAACCTGTGCCGATCAACACACATTCCGTTGTATTGGCAAGGCAGCTCTCAGTTTCTCTTTTCCATTTGTGAGGGGGAATTGATATTCCTACTTCCATTTCAGGTTGAGGAGCCTTTTACATTTTCCTGAAAGAGTTTGGGATTTAATCTAGATTATAAATTTGTTTTCAACAATTGGGTTACATGCTTCCATTTTGGCATCACAGTTGTTGTGGTATCCAGTGTTTAGGTATCCAGTGTTTAGGTGTTGTGGTATCCAGTGTTTATGTGTTGTGGTATCCAGTGTTTAGGTGTTGTGGTATCCAGTGTTTAGGTGTTGTGGTATCCAGTGTTTAGGTATCCAGTGTTTAGGTGATGTGGTATCCAGTGTTTATGTGTTGTGGTATCCAGTGTTTAGGTATCCGGTGTTTAGGTGATGTGGTATCCAGTGTTTAGGTAATGTGGTATCCGGTGTTTAGGTGATGTGGTATCCAGTGTTTAGGTGATGTGGTATCCGGTGTTTAGGTGATGTGGTATCCAGTGTTTAGGTGATGTGGTATCCAGTGTTTAGGTGATGTGGTATCCGGTGTTTAGGTGATGTGGTATCCGGTGTTTAGGTGATGTGGTATCCAGTGTTTAGGTGATGTGGTATCCGGTGTTTAGGTGATGTGGTATCCGGTGTTTAGGTGATGTGGTATCCAGTGTTTAGGTGATGTGGTATCCAGTGTTTAGGTGATGTGGTATCCGGTGTTTAGGTGATGTGGTATCCGGTGTTTAGGTGATGTGGTATCCGGTGTTTAGGTGATGTGGTATCCAGTGTTTAGGTGATGTGGTATCCGGTGTTTAGGTGATGTGGTATCCGGTGTTTAGGTGATGTGGTATCCGGTGTTTAGGTGATGTGGTATCCAGTGTTTAGGTGATGTGGTATCCGGTGTTTAGGTGTTGTGGTATCCTGTGTTGAGGTATCCAGGCTTTAGGTGTTGTGGTATCCGGTGTTTAGGTGATGTGGTATCCAGTGTTTAGGTGATGTGGTATCCAGTGTTTAGGTGATGTGGTATCCGGTGTTTAGGTGATGTGGTATCCTGTGTTGAGGTATCCAGGCTTTAGGTGTTGTGGTATCCAGGCTTTAGGTGTTGTGGTATCCGGTGTTTAGGTGATGTGGTATCCAGTGTTTAGGTGATGTGGTATCCAGTGTTTAGGTGATGTGGTATCCAGTGTTTAGGTGATGTGGTATCCAGTGTTTAGGTGATGTGGTATCCAGTGTTTAGGTGATGTGGTATCCAGTGTTTAGGTGATGTGGTATCCAGTGTTTAGGTGATGTGGTATCCAGTGTTTAGGTGATGTGGTATCCGGTGTTTAGGTGATGTGGTATCCAGTGTTTAGGTGATGTGGTATCCAGTGTTTAGGTGATGTGGTATCCGGTGTTTAGGTGATGTGGTATCCAGTGTTTAGGTGATGTGGTATCCAGTGTTTAGGTGATGTGGTATCCAGTGTTTAGGTGATGTGGTATCCGGTGTTTAGGTGTTGAAATATCCTGTGTTTTATGGGTCTGCTGTCCCTGTTAGCCTTTCAAACATATTGGTTCCCTCCCTAAAGCGGTTAACACAAGTTGATTGGCCAAGACCCTTCATTGTGGTTCAAAAGACAAGATGCTATACAATATGCATGAGATTAGTAGCAGTTTTATAGTAATTCATTAAATGCATATCAATTTAGAGAACTCTTGGCAGTCTGGTAGGTGGTTTCTCCCTGCACATATATTCAGCTGGAAATGTTTGTGGTGAATGGCTGACTGAAAAAGACTTGAAACTGGTCAAAGTTGATTTTTTCAGTGTAAAAAGGCCAACGTATAACCTGGGCACTTTCAAACACTCATCCGAATGATCTTATTCCCAGCTCAAAGAGACAGGGAAATCTATATCTCAATTTATAGCACTTCAATACCACTCTAAAAGTGCATCCAGAAAACAGTATTAAAGGGAGACGAGCTGATTCAACAAACTGAATGATGCCTTTAACTACAGTCGTTTGTTATGAACCTATGTATTGGGTTTGTGAATTGTTGGGGTTTTCTGACACGGCTGATTTCTCCTTCTCTTGTCCTCCAAAACCCATATTTTTAAGAACATATAAAATGTTACTGTGTTATATATATATATATATAAATATATATATATATATATATATATATATATATATATATATATATATATATACACACACACACACACACACACACACTACCAGTCAAACGTTTAAGAACACCTACTCATTCAAGGGTTTTTTGTTTATTATTTACTATTTTCTACATTGTAGAATAATAGTGAAGACATCAAGGTGAAGGGTGGCTTTAACAACGTTTTGGTTACTACATGATTCCATATGTGTTATTTCATAGCTTTGATGTCTTCACTATTATTCTACAATGTAGAGTTGCATTATTTTCCAGAGAACGCATAGAGCCTTGAGTTGATCAGTTTCATACCATGGCTAGAAATGAACATATTTCCAGCTAGAAATGTATTCATTTTCCAGTTGAAATGTGACAACATCCACTGAAGAAGCTAGCAAGTTAACTAGCTAGCTACATAGCTACAGTACTTGCCTTGGTAACAAAACAGACTTGCTAGCTGAGCTAACCAAACCATCATCCTAGCATGTTATTATGAAAATCAAATTCAACAATGCGAATTATGTTTTCAATCCGATGTTTGCTTTCAAAAGCAGCTCAAAAATAGAATTTGTAAGAGTGAACTTCATAGCCATTGAATTATATCGTTCGATTATATCGGGCATTAATAATGTACGCTCTAGAATGCCCTTCAAACAAATATTCAACAATGCCATGGTATAATTAGAAGTAATGGCAGCTACTCTGATAGACAAGTAGGCTAAGAAACAATTTCAATGCGCTTTCTTTTCCCACAACATGTAAAAAAAAGGAACAAAATATAAAACGTACAAAGCAATTAAAAAGACCAGAGATACTGGTGTCACCTGGATTATGACTGGGTGTGAAACTGTCACAATGCATGTCAGGGTTGCTCGGTTAACAACCCTGCCGGGGTTGTGCCATCGAGTGTAGAGGAGCCAATGGAACGTGACACGGGGGAAATACCGTTGGGAACAGTGGCACGGCCGGATTAGGTTAGCACACTAGGAACAGGTGGGCTTTTATTGGGTGTGTGATACTGTCAGAGCTCCTCTAAAATGTGTGCAGCACACACACACACACACACACACACTTAGTGTGCAGGGAGGCACAAAGCTTTTGTGTTTGATACCAAAGGGAAACTTAGGCTTCCTCACATCGAAGTCAGTTGTCATGTTGAATGAATGCGCCGCATGTAGGGGGGGTGGGGAGGGTTGGCCAACACTGAGGCAGTTGTTGAGTGACAGAAAGACATGAGGTTACGCAGCTGTCTTATAGGCAGTGACCACAATGGAAGGCTATTCTGGCTAAACGAGGGAAGTGGGGTGCTGGGGCAGTTTCACACCCACAAGCTTCACACCCAATGGTATATTTGCTGTCATTTATGGGAACATATATAACCATGAATAATACACAGTGCATTCAGGAAGGGATTCAGACTCCTTCACTATTTCCACATTTTGTTATGTTACAGCCTTATTCTAACATGTTCCTCATTAATCTACACACAATACCCCATTATGACAAAGAGAAAACAAGTTCTTAGAAATGTATAGAACATTTAAAACAGAAAAACCTTATTTACATAAGAATTCAGACCCTTTGCTATGAGACTCAAAATTGAGCTTAGGTGCATCCTGTTTCCATTGATCATCCTTGATCTGGGAAAGGGTACCAAAAAATGTCTGCATCATTGAAAATCGCCAAGAACACAGTGGCTTCCGACATTCTTAAATGGAAGAAGTTTGGAACACCAAGACTCTTCCGGGGGAGAAAGTCCTTGATGAGGAAGGTGACCAAAAACCAGATGGTCACTCTGACAGAGGTCCAGAGTTGCTGTGTGGAGATGGGAGAACCTTCCAGAAGGATAACCATCCCTGCAGCACTCCACCAATCAGGCCTTTATGGTAGAGTGGCCAGACGAAAGCCACTAAAAAGGCACAAGACAGCCCACTTGGAGTTTCCCAAAAAGGCACCTAAAGGACTTTCAGACTTCTCTGGACTGATAAAACCAAGAATGAACTCTTTGGCCTGAATGTCAAGACTGGAGGAAACCAGGCCCTGCTCATCACCTGGCTAATACCATCCCTATGGTGAAGAATGGTGGTGGCATCATCATGCTGTGTGAATATTTTTTTAGCGGCAGGGACTGCGAGACTAGTCAGGATCGATGGAAAGGTGAACGGAAATAAAATACAGAGAGATCCTTAATGTAACCTGCTCCAGAGCGCCCAGGACATCAACCTGGGGGCAAAGGTACACCCTCCAACAGGACATTGACCCTAAGCACAGCCAAGACAAGTCTCTGAATGTCCTTGAGTGGCCCAGCCAGAGCCCAGACTTGAACCCAATCTAACATCTCTGGAGAGCCCTGAAAATAGCTGTGCAGCAACGCTCCCCATCCAACCTGACAGAGTTTGAGAGGATCTGCAGAGAAGAATGGGAGAAACTCCCCAATTACAGGTGTGCCAAGCTTGTAGCGTCATACCCAAGAAGACTCAAGGCTGTAATCGCTGCCAAAGGTGCTTCTACAATGTAAAAGGTAAAAGGTCAGAGTAAAAGGTCTGAATGCTTATGTAAATGTGATTTTTATTTATTTGTAATAGATTTGCTAACATTTCTAATAACCTGTTTTTGCTTTGTCATTATGGGGTATTGTGTTTAGATTAAATCGTGTTTTTCCTCATCAATTTTACAATAAGGCTGTCACGTAACAACATTTGGAAAAAGTGAAGGGGTCTGAAAACTTCCCGAATGCACTTTTTGTGAGGATGTTTGGTGCTGAAGGCTCTGCCAGTTTAAACAATACATTGTGTACTGTAGTGGTAACATATACAGCATCATATTTCCATATGGATGGGGAGATGGAAATATGCATGGAAATATTCAGCACATAGACACTGGTTAATGTACCACCGATTTGATGAAATCTGGGACAAGCCGCAGCGCCTGGCTACCATCAAAATGCAGGGATATAAATACCAACTCTGTGATCCAAACAAAGGCGCGGACATATGGGGCTAACTATTGGCCGATTTGTAAGTGAGCTAGGCAGCAGCCCCCGAAACAGATTGGAGGCCATGATTATGATATGCCCGGGATTCCACCAAAACAAATCATTTCAGAGACTGCCAAAATCAGGAACGCCAAACCAGATGAAGTAGAGTTCCTCTCGGACTCGAAGCATGTGGAAAATAATTTGGATGTTTTCATTTTACAGGAGGCAGTTGGTGAAAATAGAAGGCCAGTTTGACTCAACTCGATTGGCAGGGATGCCACATGTCAACAGAAGGGTAATGGTAGGGTAAAGGTAATTTGATGCTTCATGTAAATTATTCCTAAATGTAAGCTCCCCCAAGCCTCGTCTCTGCCCATCGAAAGACAAGATACAGAGAGAGTGGTAACTTCACTCAGAAACACCGGCAGCCAGTATTGTGGGCGCACAGTGATGCCAACGACAAGTGCCAGGGAGGCGCTCCATTCTGCCTTTCATCTCCATCAAAAAAGAACAGAGAGAGGGGGTCTATTGAGGGTACATATTTCAGATGCAAATTCATCCCAGGGCATCAGGGAGAAAGCCCCAACGGTGCATTGAACCCCATAAAAAAATATATATATTTATTGTCAAATAAATCCCGGATAGGTGCAGTGACATGTATTGTTTTACAGGGTCAGCCATAGTAGTACGGCGCCACAGGAGAAAATGAGTGCCTTAAGTGCCTTACTCACCTTGGTGGCTTGGGTATTCCAACCAGTGACCTTTCGGTTACTGGGCCGACACTAACCGCTAGGCTACCTGCCATCCACAGTATACTCTCGTTGGACTCTGTATTGCGAAGGGAAACCGATACTTTAAATCCCAGTCTTTCATGGTCCAGAGAGTGTGGCTTATTTAAATATGGAGCCAGGCACAGTACGTCGCTGCACCTTTATTAGCAGACTTTCATTGATGGTGTCCAACAGCACTTGATCTTTGACAAAACTATCCAACAGATGTAATATTCAGTAGCGGTGCACTTTTTAAATGAGAAACTCAAGGTATACTAAGAAGATTTGAGTTGCGCTGATTTGAGCCTGGCTGGGTTTTTTTTTTTTTTTCCAGAGGGGGTCCTTGGGTGAAGTTGAAAAGCAATCTCAGATCATATAGTACAGCCAGGAACAGACAGACCATCTCACCTCTGGAAGAAAGTGTCAAAGACTTGAAGAAGAAAAAAAAGAATCCCAACAGAAAAGATATGAAGTGATCAAACTAGTTGAGAGGAAAAGTTTGGCCTCTTGGATTTTTCTGGCACATCAAAAATGTGTGATTCATTGTTTATCACCGCTCTGATAAAGAATCGTGGGAGACATTGGAATACATACGTTGAATTTGTCAAAACTGTCTCTCCAGAGAGAGCAGTTCTCATTAAAGATACAATACCGTCCCTTCAGAAAGTATTCAAGTTACAACCTGAATTTAAAATGGATTAAATAGATTTTTTTCTCTCACCAATCTACACACAATATCCCGTAATGACAAAGTGAATACATGTTTTTAGAATGTTTGCTCATTTATTGAAAATTAAATACAGAAATCTAATTTACACAAGTATTTGGCGGTGATTACAGCTTTGAGTCTTTCTCAGTAAGTCTCTTAAGGGCTTTGCATACCTGGATTGAACAATATTTGCCCATTATTCTTTTTCAAATTCTTCAAGCTCTGTCAAATTGGTTGTTCATCATTGATAGACAGCCATTTTTAGGTCTTTCCATAGATTTTCAAGTAGATTTAAGTTAAAACTAACTTGCCCACTCAAGATCAATCACGGCCTTCATTGTAAGCAACTCCAGTGTAGATGTGCAGACTGCTTTCTACCAAAATTCCTCTTGGACTTTGCCGGTGCTTAGCTCCATGCCGTTGTGAATACTTTCTGAAGGCACTGTATGTAACTTTTTAGGCTGCCCAACCAAATGCATATAGAGATGTGCGTTATAGATCTGTCATTCTCGTTGAAAGCAAGTCTAAGCTGTTTTATGTGTGCTATTTCTATACTTTATGTTCTTAAGTTTCATTTTTGTGTCTTTTACTTTCCATTTTGTACACCAGCTTCAAACATTTCATAATATAATATTTTGGGTTGATTGTTGAAAATACATTTCAGTGGTTTAGATGGTAGAGCGATTCTCTACAGATATTTATATCTACAGTTTATGCACATTTAACATTCTCTACACATCTATATGCATCCTTTGTCATTGCTTGTTTTGTCACAAACTGAAATTAGGCAACTATTAGAATTTTAGAAAACAGGAAATGGCAGAACAATTTCTGCATATTGCACCTTTTAAGATCCCAAGAACGGCTGAACTCATATATTCACATATAATACAGGTTCCTGTTTGACTTAACGATTAATTGCAGCAATTTACAGTAAATGGGCTCCTGCACAATATGTTTGGGGGGTAGGGGGGGGGGGGGTTGTAGATCAAATGAATCCCTGGCCACTGATCTGGAGACAGATTAGGTGTTTTAGCTTGCAATGATTAAGGTCTGAATAGGGAATTGGAGATCAGACCTTAGACCTGCCCGCCTGTTATATAATGAGCAGTTAAACGACTCAAGCATTTTGTGGTCATGACCAATTCAAGGGCAGGGGTAAACCACACACACACACACACACACACACACACACACACACACACCACTCAGAGACTCTTTCCCTCTACCCCTCTCACTTTCCATCTCTCTCTCACACATACCTCATCTCACCTCAGCATGCAGTATATGGATGGTGCTAGAGTATGCTCTGCAGGTCCTGGGCCTGCGTCAGTAGGATTACTTACAGAATCCAAAAAGGACATTTATCACAGCAGGAAGATGAATAGACACGCTCGACTAAACCCACAGCAGGATTGATCTCGCTAAATGCAGAAGTGGTAATAAATTACTCTTTAAAAGCTACTTTTCCATCGAATCGTCCCCCACGTACAGCGATAACTCACAGGCCAATAGAAGCAACATGCTGCCGATGAGTCCATTTAACACTAAAGAGGCCTGTTCTGTTGGCGTTTTACACAGTGCCATCCAATCAATAATTAAATAGTACATTCTGACATATCTATATGCATCGATTGTCATGTCCTCACTTCAAAGTGGGTCAACAACATCTTCTAGAAAGTCTTCTAAAAAGTCCACTCTCTTCTCCTGTACCCAAGGTTTGAGCTACCCAGGGTGCTCTGAAGTTGACTTTCATACGCTGCGGCTCGTCGCTGAAGCGATCCCACTTTTCGGAGGGGGGGTGGGGGGGGGGGGGTGGGGGGGGTATCCTTCGTCGCCAGTGGTGCGAGTGGCCGTGTTGTCCTCGTTAATTTTTAAACAGGCCTATTACATAACGGCCCTCTGGTTGGCCCTGTAATTTAAACGGTACAGCACATGAGATGTGTAGAACAAGGACCGGGGCTAGCCGACGCCCCTGTGGAAGCGCGAGCTAAAGGTTAAAGCAGCAGGTGGGCTTAATATGTCTTAATGACATTATAATGAATAGGGAAATATGGGACATCATTTATTAAATAGAGTCAAGTGTGTCAGGGAAGTGGCGAGGACTCGCAAACGCATTAATTCATCTCCCCGTCTCCCCTCTTCACTGAACGGGGGAGAACAACGACAGAAGTAATGACAGCCCCGAACGGATGTCATGAATGACCACGGGGGGGGCCTGGAGCCGTAGGGGTCTTGTACGTCGGTGCCCTCGCACAGTGGCGCGTACTTTCATGCCTCCAAACCGTCACTGGGAGTTTGAGGTTTGTTTCCCGAATCAACCTTGTGCTTTAACTGCTTCCAGTCGTTCTTCAACAAAGTAAAAGGCCAGTAGAATTCTGCTGCTTACTTGTAATTGAAAAGATTTGGTATCACGCAACACTGTGGTAACTCATCACTTTTGAAAGGCACTTGTCAATCACGAAATGCGCAGTATGTGGTTGGGACTTTTGAGGTTCTAAAAAGACGCTCCACACTCCCTGCACAGTTTCAACCAACTCCCAAACACGTTGGCAGTTTCTACCAAGACTCTCCACGTAAGCACTTGGGCCTGTCCTGATCCCGGTAGTTATAACAGTTTCTCTGTTGAGTTCCCAGGGCTGACATCTCTCCATACCCCATCGGGGAACTTCAAAGGGGCCCAGCGCATCGTTCAAACACATCTCAAAGCTTAACATGTAACTCCCGCAGTAAACCAACCCGGGCACTCCAGGAGCTTCACTCTTCAACACACCCACATTCTACCACTAGCAGATTAGCTGGGCGAGAAACCAAACGTTTTAAAAGAGAACTCCCATTTCATCGGGAGGTGTACTTTCTCGACGGCTTGGAGGCATCTTCTTTAATGATGGTAAAAGGCACAACATGCCACCACAGATGTGGTGTGCATTAGCATCCCAGGGGGTTAAATGTTTAAGAGGACGAGCTCAGAAGGGAAATTTGTTCCAAATTAGCAAATTCTTCAAACGCGAACCCCATTGACTTTGCAATTGATCAATTTGTAAATTGGTTCCCTTGGTTTACGCCAACACTTCTCAGGGATCCTGCCTATCTCCACATTCTGATATAGTACAGCTCACCATCAAATCTCTTTCATGCTTATTTGCTCATATTGCTTATCTCCCGTGACAAAAAAAAACAACTTGTGCCAGTCTCACGTTCGAGAGTCACCATCGACCAACTGTCCGGCTCAAGCTTGTGATTTTACAGCTTGATGGCCATATGTTGTTGTGGCAATACCCCAAGCCACACACACACACACACACACACACACACACACACACACACACACACACACACACACACACACACACACACACACACACACACACACACACACACACACACACACACACACACACACACACACACACACACACACAAAAAGCCCTGCAGCATTTTTTTCCTCTCTCGCTTTCCTTCTAATCTCCTGGTGCTGGTCATCTGTCAGCATTTCATTATCTGACTTCTGGGGTCAGCCGAGTCAGAGGTCAAATTCACACAGGCTCGGCACAAGCACAACAAAGGCTTCACTTCCTTGAAAAAGTCAATAAGTCACGGGTGGCCCATGTCCTCAGATATCACGTTGGTTTCTCTAACACAAAGATACACAGACACTATTGTAGCACCAGTGTAAACAAAATAAAAACTGGGATGTCCATAATCTGTTGGCATAGGTATGAAAGGTGTTCTGGAAATGTTTATATCTCCGCTTAAGTCCGCCTTTAACTCAGCTTTCCTGAATTATGATATGTAGAATGTATCATTATAATTACTAAAAAGGATCTTGTGCTAAATTGACATTTAAAAGACATACCAAGACAGGTGTTATGTTTGGTGCCTTTCAAACGCACTTTATGGCAATGCATTTCAATTGGAGTATTTTGACAACACATACCTGAGGCTCCACTCTGGTTGAGACTCAAAAACATGACTTGGCTAGCGCAGCTTGAACCCCTGTGCCTGAAACCAGAGATAAAAGTACAAAAGTGCTATTTTTCCCTCTTCATGTGGATTTCAAAGTTGAGCCAGGAACAGGTGCAACACTGTGAAATCCATTTAACTTGTCTCCAGCTCAAACAGGAAGGGGAAGTTGAAACTGGACTGAGTAGAACTCCGGAGCAGTCTCGTGACACTTTGCTCATGAACAGGAGACAAGGCTAAAATTGCTTGAAATGATTGCAGACTAAAGGCATGCCCGTGGGCCAGGCACAAATTAGAGGGGAGAATACAGACTCCCTCTTCAAAGACAATTAGTCTTCATATTGTGGTGTGTCCGTTCAGCGAGCTCCCTCCACACTCATGGGACTGCACATGTGGACATGGCTAATAGGCTGTGTTAATGAGACAATCGTTCATTATCAATCTTATATCAATCTTATGGGAGGCCCAGTGGGTGAGCGGGACATCCTGTTGACACGTTTAGAGGAAACGATTTCTGCCTCTTTCCACCGTGTGTGTGTGTGTGTGTGTAGAGAACTGCTGAGTGACTGTCGCTGAGGGCTAGAGAGCAGCTTGATTCCCTGTGTCCTTGTGGAGGCAGCTAAATTAGAGACACACGCACACACAGACACACACACACACACACACACCGCTCGAATCCAGGCCTTTCTAGCGGGGAAATGCCCTCTTTGTCCCTCGCCACCTGTTCAAAATACTAACAGCGGACTTGTTGCTGACCTCAACAACAGCAATAAATCACTACGCCCGCCTACCAACCCCCTCGCCTCCAACCAGATCATACTCCAAGCCTGCTGCCATCTATAGATGTTTTATGGCACATTTTTATTCCCTTTTATTTAGTTGGCGATGGGCAATCTGTTTTTATGCCTGTGCTGCCACCTGGCACTCTCGGTAGAAGGCCCTAAAAGCTGGGACTTATACTGGATCCTCAAGTATAGCAAAGCAATCCGTGAAAAGACAACCCCTTTCGCCGACCACCTAGCCTCACTGTTTCTGGGAAAGGCAGGGCGTGTAGATACATCTTACGTCGCGAGATGAGTGACCTTACATTAGGGATGTCCCTGACCCCAAAAAATCTTGTCGACCGAAAGTTGATTGATCAAATTTGTTATACATGTGTTTCTCCATATATATAGACACACCCTATGTGTTTAAATAAAATCAACTTTATGCATTGAGCTTACGGTTTAAGGAAATAAGACAAATGCCTTGAGGGCGCCTGAGATCTAGATAACCAGAAGAGAACTCTCCAGAAGTTGCTGATAATAGCCTACACAAGGAGTCGGCAACCTTTCTCATGTGGAATGTCAATTTATCTTACCATTTCTACTCATCTGCATGCTAGTTATGGTTTTCATATGCACATTTTTGTGAAACAGTTTCATTTATAATAACGTCTTCATATCTCAAAATCATTATCATGTGGTTAATCAAAATTTTATCCAAACCTCAATGAAAATGTCAAACCTAAAAAGTAACTTCTATTGCCATTGCCAACTATATAAAAATAGCCCACATAGAGCCAACAACTAAAAGCATTGCAGCCTGTAGGTATAACATATCATGATAAAAAAAATATCCTAAAAATCACATTGGCTACACATGACCTTTCTGCAACAACTAGAAACTTTTTGGTAAGCAGTACTTGACTTGGGCAGGAGCTCACTGGAGCTAGGGACCTGCACCTCAACTTTTCTACTGCTTGAAATCCTGTTCCTCTTATAGAATATTAGCTGAAAAGTGTTATGGAGCTCCTGCACCTAAATAGAAACAGTACCAACACTCAAAATGAGTACCGGAACCTATTCCAGTCCAAGTCAAGCACTGATATGAAGTAATCAGGTCGGCCTATTTTATGACGTTTCCACTGGATCAGAGCATGACATGTTTCCTTTGCACGCTGAGTGGTTATCGAAAGGAAGAGAGCTGGCAAGATTTTTCAAATACATTACATTGTAATTCTCAATAGATGGAAAAACAGACTTTGTTTGCTTGCTGTTTGAGGTGAAGAACACATCACTGAGAAGCTCCACAGGTCGTTAGTGGTGGTTCGTTAAGCCAATCAGAAATACTATCAATCAGATCCCCAAATGGGCACATTTATATGCTTACACTTACATGCAGGCCAGGTAGCTTATTGGCCTAATTTTAAGCACGTCCTAACTTCACTTTGACAGGAGAGAGGCAAACAAAAGACAATAACTAAATTGACGGAATGAAATAAAGCAAAACGACTTTCTCACAAGTGTAGCATACAGTAGGTTGTGCACTCGGCAAACAATGTGTCCACTCTGACAATGATAAAGGGAAGACTGGACTAATAATATTGAATGCATTCACAGAAATTACTGTATCCAAAGTAACAAACATTGTAGATTCGAAATGAAAGGAACTAACGGTAAATGTGCTACTTGTGGGAAATGTAACGGAGACTTGATATACACTAACAATCAAATCTGATAGACTATTTGACATCATTTGAGTGAATTGGAGGTGTACCTGTGGATGTATTTCAAGGCCTACCTTCAAACTCAGTGCCTCTTTGCTTGACATCATGGGAAAATCAAAAAGACATCAGCCAAGACCTCAGGAAAAAAAATGGTAGGCCTTGATAAGTCTGGTTCATCCTTGGGAGCAATTTCCAAACACCTAAAGGTACCACGTTCATTTGTACAAACAATAGTACACAAGTATAAACACCACGGGACCACGCAGCCGTCATACCGCTCAGGAAGGAGTGGTGTTCTGTCTCCTTGAGCTGAACGTACTTTGGTGTGAAAAGTACATATCAATCCCAGAACGACAGCAAAGGACCTTGTGAAGATGCTGGAGGAAACAGGTGCAACAGTATCTATACTGTGCAACAGTATCTATATCTGTGCAACAGTATCTATATCCACAGTATAACGAGTCCTATATCGACCTGAAAGTCTGCTCAACAAGGAAGAAACCACTGCTCCAAAACCACCATACAAAAGCCAGACTACGGTTTGCAACTTTACGTGGGTCAAAGATCATACTTTTTGGAGAAATGTCCTCTGGTTTGATGAAAAAAAAAACTGTTTGGCCATAATAACCATCGTTATGTTTGGAGGAAAAAAGGGGAGGCTTGCAAGCCAAAGAAGACCATCCCAACCGTGAAGCATGGAGGTGGCAGCATCATGTTGTTGGGGTGTTTTGCTGCAGGAGGGACTGCTGCACTTCATAAAATAAATGGCATCATGAGGAAGGAAAATTATGTGGATATATTGAAGCAACATCTCAAGACATCAGTCAGGAAGTTAAAGCTTGGTCGCAAATGGGTCATCCAAATGGACAATGACCCCAAGCATACTTCCAAAATGGCTTAAAAGAAAAACAAAGTCAAGGTATTGGAGTGGCCATCACAAAGCCCTGACCTCAATCCTACAGAAAATGTGTGGGTAGAACTGAAAAGGCGTGTGAGAGGAGGAGGCCTACAAACCTGACTCAGTTACACCAGCTCAGTCAAAAGAAATGGGCCAAAAATCACCCAATGCTTGTGGAAGGCTACCCGAAATATTTGACCCAAGTTAAACAAGCAATGCTACCCAAGCAATGCTACCCAATACTAATAATTGAGTGTAAGTAAACTTCTGACCCAAATAAAAGCTGAAATAATTCACTCTCTACACTATTATTCTGGCATTTCACATTCTTGAAATGAAGTGGTGATCCTAACTGACCTAAGACAGGGAATTTTTACTAGGATTAGATGTCAGAAATTGTGAGAAACTGAGTTTAAATGTATTTGGCTAAGGTGTATGTAAACTTCCAACTTCAACTGTGTGTGTGTGTGTGTGTGTGTGTGTGTGTGTGTGTGTGTGTGTGTGTGTGTGTGTGTGTGTGTGTGTGTGTGTGTATATATACACATATATATATATATATATATATATATGTACATACATACATACATACACACACAGTTGAAGTTGGATATATAGTTGGATATATATATATATATATATATATATATATATATATATATATATATATATATATATATATATATATATATATATATATATATATATACACACATACATGTACATACACACACACTATCGTTCAAAAGTTTGGGGTCACTTAGAAAAGTCCTTGTTTTTGAAAGAAAGCACATTTTTGTCCATTAAAACAACATCAGATTGATCAGAAATACAGTGTAGACATTGTTAATGTTGTAAATGACTATTGTAGCTGGAGACGGCAGATTTTTTTATGGAATATCTACAGAGGCGTACAGAGGCCCATTATCAGCAACCATCACTCCTGTGTTCCAATTGCACGTTGTGTTAGCTAATCCAAGTTTATAATTTTAAAAGACTAATTGATCATTAGAAAACCCTTTTGCAATTACGTTAGCACAGCTGAAAACTGTTGTCCTGACTAAAGAAGCAATAAAACTGGCATTCTTTAGACTAGTTGAGTATTTGGAGCACCAGCATTTGTGTGTTCGAATACAAGCTCAAAATGGCCAGAAACAAAGAACTTTCTTCTGAAACGTGTCAGTCTATTCTTGTTCTGAGAAGTGAAGGCTATTCCATGTGAGAAATAGCCATGAAACTGAAGATCTTGTACAACGCTGTGTACTACTCCCTTCACAGAACAGTGCAAACTGGCGCTAACCAGAATAGAAAGAGGAGTGGGAGGCCCCAGTACATAACTGAGCAAGAGGACAAGTACATTAGAGTGTCGAGTTTGAGAAACCCGCAAAACACCAGTCTCAACATCAACAGTGAAGAGGTGACTCTGGGATGCTGGCCTTCTAGGTAGAGTTGCAAAGAAAAAGCCATATCTCAGATTGGCCAATAAAAATTAAAGATGAAGATGGGCACTAGAACACACTGCCTAGTCATTTACAACATTAACAAGGTCTACACTGTATTTCTCATCAATTTGATGTTATTTTAAGCCCAAACTTTTGAATGGTTGTGTGTGTGTGTGTATATATATATATATATATATATATATATATATATATATATATATACACACACACACACACACACCGTATACACTGAGTCTGTATACCAAAGGTTTTACAGCTGCACCATCGAGAGCATCCCGACGGGTTGCACCACTGCTTGTTATGGCAACTGCTTGGCCTCCAACCGCAAGGCACTACAGAGGGTAGTGCGTACGGCCCAGTACATCACTGGGGCCAAGCTTCCTGCCATACAGGACCTCTATATCTGTCAGTGTCAGAGGAAGGCCATAAAAATGGTCAAAGACTCCAGCCACCCCAGTCATAGACAGGGGTCCAAGAGGCTTCTACCCACAAGCCATAAGACTCCTGAACATCTAATCAAATGGCTACCCAGACTATTTACATTGCCTCCCCTCTCTTCCATGCTGCCGCTACTCTGTTATTATCTATGCATAGTCACTTTAATAACCCTACCTATATGTACATATTACCTCCATTACCTGTACCCCCTGATTATAGCCTCGCTATTGTTATTTTACTGCTGCTCTAATTATTTGTTACTTTTACCTCTTACTTTTTTGGGGGGTATATTTTCTAAAAACTGCATTTTCGGTTAAGGGCTTGTGAGTAAGCAATTCACTGTAAGATCTACACCTGTTGTATTAGGCGCATGTGACATAAAATTTGATTTGAAACATGAGGAACGTCTTCCTAATATTGAGTTGCACCCCCCTTTGCCCTCAGAGGAGCCTCAATTCGTCAGGGCATGGACTCTACAAAGTGTCGAAATCCTTCCACTGTAATACTGCCCCCTGTTTACTCCAATGCTTCCCACAGTTGTGGCAAGTTGGCTGGATGTCCTTTGGGTGGTGGACCATTCTTTATACACACGGGAAACGGTTGAGCGTAAAAAACTCAGCAGCGTTGCAGTTCTTGACACACTCAAACAGGTGTGCCTGGCACACATTACCCTTTCCGTTTCAAAGGCACTTAAATATTTTGTCTTGCCCATCCACCCTCTGAATGGCACACATACACAGTCCATGTCTCAATTCTCATGGCTTAAAAAACATTCTTTAAATGTGTCCTCCCCTTCACTGACTGCAGTGGATTTAACAAGTGACATCAAAACAAGGGATCATAGCTTTCACCTGGATTGACCTGGTCAGTCAATGTCATGAAAAGAGCATGATGTGTACACTCAGTGTGTGAACCCAACCCTCCATTCAGTCTCGAATGATAAAGACATCCCATTCAGTTGTGCAGCACGAGAATAGCCCCCAGCTCAGAGTGCAGTAACTACACGCCCATAATGGTTCCACAGGTGATTTGGGCTCCACAGGAGCACTCAAGGTGACAGGACTCATTCGGCCGCCCATTTGTTTTCCCGTGGAGGAGTTGCGTTGCAGAGTATAAGCTCCATTGGGAAACAGGGCCGATCACTGTGGCTTGTCGAGAGCGGGTGACCTTTGAACTCCACAGGTAAAGTCATTTCAGACTCCAAAGGCGTGATGGCAGTGCCAGGGATTCCCAAAGCAGATTTTTTCTGCTGGTGGGCCAGACGGAATGTGGTGACTGGTTAAGTAGATCTGATCTCAATTCATTTGACTTTTGTTGTTGTTCAACAGGTAGTATTAGACTGTGGTCAGTCATAATTATCCCTCACAGGAACCACCTAAACATTTTGTAAAAGGCACCTCTTATTCAGTAGAAGAAGCGGGGAAAAAGGCACTGATCATCATTAGCAGAATGATTAGCATAATGGGAGACACAAGTCTAACTCTGAAGCGAGGCTGAGCAGTACGGGGGTAGCCACAAGACACCCCGGATGAAACTCAGCCCCCGGGCCATAAAGTGTGATTGGTGACATGGGGACGTGAGGGTCCTTCTGGTCTTCCTCTAGTCTATCTGTAGAGCAGCCATCCATGCAGGTCTAACTGGGAGGGGGGGGGGGTCTCCACACACTACTGCATTAAGAACAATTAAACTCGGCCCATGCCGGAGTGCCCTGACGCAAAACAGGGGGTAAGTGGATACCGGCACCCGCAATCACCCACAAACTACAAGCTAATGGACCGGAGTCCCTGACCTGGTTGTATGAAGTCATCAGTGTTCATCCAATAAGGGGAAGGAAACAACAGCTACAGCATAATGCTGTGTATTCTTTAGAGTGAATGTGAACGTATAGTGGGGTGTGAGTTGCAGGGGTTGTCATCCGATGCAGTATACATATTGTATGGTGGAGCTGGTCTCCCTCGCTGCTGCTGGATTGGCTGTTGGACATTAGTACAGCGTATGCACTCACAGAATCATCAGTCATTGACTTCTCATTGACATGCTTCCTGGCGACTTAACACATACGGTTTGAACAGAGATGGGAAAGCACAGTCCTGCTTCCCCTAAACATGCTGATGCACAGTATATATAGAGGAGAGTTATTCAAGTCAGAAGCGATGACCTCTCAAAGGGGAATGTAATGTGAGAGTCATCCAAGCACAACATGGGAGACCGACGTCTCTATTGAGCGGCCTTGACGGTTGAAACGTCTCTGTCCTCCGAGGAGAATACATGCTTGGAATTGGAGGCATGCACTCCGAAGTCAGCTGATCACATTGTAAGTCATAGGTATTCATGTCATGCTTCTGACGTCGGGGCTTCGCCCATGATTCACCGTGCTACTCTTTGCTAACAATATAAGAACCTGTCCACTGTAGAAGACTGTATTGCGGCTCTGAATTGCAGAGCCTTTCTGGAGAATCAGGACAATTACCTGAAGTGGTTATTGTTCTGTTGGTTTTTGTGTTTTGATGTCAGCCAGTCAGTGTGAGAGCCGGGGTACAGGCAAAGCTGAGAGGTGCGTGCTTGCGGTTTTTAGCTCGAGTAAGGACATCCACCTTGCTTGATATGTATATCTCATAAATAAATCATATAATTTTTTTCTTCCACCTCAAAAGGAGCATGTTGAATTGTGATGGCTTTATAAATCGCCATTCTCCCTTTTCTTCTCTTCTTCTGAAGAGAGAAATCTCTCTCTCTCCTGAAAAATTAATTCAACATAGCTTTAACTGGATTTGGGAGCATGCGGGAATAAGCGACGCTCCACAGCTAAATCAACATCAGACGCGAGCAGCTCCTCTGGGGCGCGAGTCGCAGCTTCAGTGTTTTCAGTCAAAGCAGGCGTTCGACCGGGGCCCAACGGAGGCTTTTAATGTAATGGCGCCGTCTTCATTTCGGCTGTAGTTGGAAGTAGCGTGAAAATCCAATCCTCAATTTCAACACTGACAAGTGAAAGGTTTCAGTTAAAAAATAGAAAGGGGGTAGAGAGGCAAAGAGAGAAAAAGAGTGTGTGCAGGAACACTAGATTAATCCTCTGCTAAAAACACAAAGGTAATGCATAGCTAGCAATAGCGGTTGGCCAGCACTAATAGGAGGGATGAGAGATGTAGAGAAATGTCTGCCCTAATAAATAAATGTTATTCCATGAGGGATTAGGGGATGCCAGGGGAGTTATGGGTAGCCTTAGTTTAAGTGACAGACATTGCGGTTGTAAACTGCACGTGTTGGGAAGACTATGCACACAGAGTTGGCTAGCACATTGAAACCGCCTTGGCTGACCTCACCTCCACATGCATACACAACTTTTCCTCAGACAAGACTCATAGATACTGTACGCAGAGCCACACACACACACACACACACACACACACACACACACACACACACACACACACACACACACACACACACACACACACACACACACACACACACACACACACACACAGCAGGGTCTGCAAAATCAATCAACACTTTCAAGCGCCAGGCTCCGCTGCGTTCAAAACAATGCAAATGCCGTTCATGTGGCGAGTCGTGCCTCCACAGTAGCACCTGTTTGACATGCATTGTTTTTTCATTACACTCAAACAAACACAAGGTATGCAAGAGTAAACAAGATTCCCCAAAATAGCTTCTTTGCATGCGAACTTGAGTGCAACATTTCCTTTTCCAACTTGGACTTGTCAACTTGCATTTCAAAAACTTGCTCTACGCGACCAATTAAAAAAAACAGCCAGACATCAGGGCTACATTGTATTACACACTGTCTACTGAACCCCGACACCCCATTTGAAGAGGCATAACGCCCCTTGACCCCAGCTGTCCCTCCAGATGGATATGTGGGGTTGGAGGTGGTGGTGGTGGTGGTGGGTGTTCTAAAATGTCATGCTCTAGTCTTCAACTTATTAGGGGAACAGGAAGTGTCTCCAAGGCGACTAGAACATTGGCCAATCCCGGGCTTGAAAGATGGTTATGGTGGGAATTGAGAGGCAAAATGGAGTATGATGTATTTTCTGGACTTCTCTAGAGCGAGGCTTGGTTTTGCTTCTCTAGAGCGAGGCTTGGTTTTGCTTCTCTAGTGCGAGGCTTGGTTTTGCTTCTCTAGAGCGAGGCTTGGTTCTGCTTCTCTAGAGCGAGGCTTGGTTCTGCTTCTCTAGAGCGAGACTTGGTTTTGCTTCTCTAGAGCGAGGCTTGGTTCTGCTTCTCTAGGTTATATTAAATATAAGTATTGGTATGTAGTGCAGAAGAACTGGTTCATCAGTTAATTAGGTGACTAAGAACTGAGAACAAACTTTTGCCCACCTGAAGTCAATTCTGTGTTCATATATGAGCAGTAAGTCTTTGCATACTGGATGAATGGCCTGTATGAAATAGCAGATACACAGCCCACTGTGTAAACAGCACTTGCAAGGTAAAATCATCATTAACGTGCAACGTATCAGGCTTCGACAAGGCGTATAGACATTGGTGTCTATGGGAGACTAGAGACTCCGTTAAAATAGATGAGATCAATGCCAATGCTAGCTAACGTTAGCCTTGATGCGAGCTACAATGTTAACGGCTATCAATGGGATAACGGGACATTGTGGAGCCATGGCATGAGTCCTTGAGGTGTAATGATATATTTGAAAAGCACAAATCTCAAAATTGAAAAGACTAAACATGGTCACCATATTGTGAAGTTAGTCATGCTTTGTTGACATGGTTGAAAGCAGTACATTTCGTTAACACTGACCTCAACATCAATCTTTCCTTTCTAGGCCACTGATGCAGTTCACATGAACTAGATCTACTTAAACAGCCATCCCCCTGAAGAAACAGTTGGCATCACAACTTTCAAGAAGAAACCACCTGATTCAAAACAAGGCCCCTCGTTTTCCTTTAGTATTCCCCGCCCACTCTGTAAACCCTCGGTTCAAAAAAACAGAGTGGACATTAAAAAAACATATGAACTAATAATCCCTCCGTTTTTTTTTTTTATGATTGCGTATTCAGCCAAGCGATATAATACATGAATATTCATGTGCACAACTCACTGTGAAAATGACTGTTGGTGATACCAAACCCCAAGCTGATGTTGGGAACAGAGCACACTCTAGGGAGGGGATTTGAATCTTAACCGGACAAGATGGCTGCCACCGACAGTGGTGAATAATGCTAAAAGCCTGGCGGCAAGAAAACAATATAGCCGAAATATTTTGGGTTTGGCACCACAAAATCAACACTCGTCGAAAGCGTTAACACTGGGTCGGGCTGAAACGCACGCGTTTTGTCCTTTAAAGCATAACATCCACCATATTCAGACTAAAATGTAAAAATTAAATAAAAAGAATGATGGACCCTTTAAACGCATCCGTTTAAGACACAATTTACCGGCGTTAAATAAAGACTCGTAAGTCGGAATGACAACAGGAGGTGAAAGCAGATTAATGGGGGCCAAATTGATTTGTTAAGCTTCTCTCCTTTCACAGGAGCAGCAGTCCACTAGGATTTACGCTGCTAAGAGCCTGTCCCTCTTCAGGAGAGGAGCGCGCTCCAACCGGGCACTGCTGGGCCCTTTCCAAGGCAATGCCATCAACCAACTGGAGCAGCGTAGACCTGGGTGGCAGCCCTGCCGGTGTGTGTGTGTGTGTACGTTAAGACAGAGAGTGTGCGTTCATGTGCACACATGTGCGAGAGGAAAAAGGAACATGTACACACGTGTAGGAAAATGTGTGTTTAGTGTGTGATTGCGTCCGTGCGCATGCCTCTGTGCTTGTGTGTGTGTGAGCTAGATGCCTGCTGTCCAGTGCTATCCCTCAAGAAGCATGTGTAATGGGAACGATTTGCTCATACATACGAGTTGCTCAAACATACAGGAAGGTAGCTCTCCAAGAAAAGGGTTGGAGTTAAAACATACAGGAAGGTAGCTCTCCAGGAACAGGGTTGAAGTTAAAACATACAGGAAGGTAGCTCTCCAGGAACAGGGTTGGAGTTATAACATACAGGAAGGTAGCTCTCCAGGAACAGGGTTGGAGTTAAAACATACAGGAAGTTAGCTCTCCAAGAACAGGGTTGGAGTTAAAACATACAGGAAGGTAGCTCTCCAGGAACAGGGTTGGAGCTAAAACATACAGGAAGGTAGCTCTCCAGGAACAGGGTTGGAGTTAAAACATACAGGAAGGTAGCTCTCCAAGAACAGGGTTGGAGTTAAAACATACAGGAAGGTAGCTCTCCAAGAACAGGGTTGGAGTTAAAACATAAGGGAAGGTAGCTCTCCAGGAACAGGGTTGGAGTTAAAACCTACAGGAGGGTAGCTCTCCAGGAACAGGGTTGGAGTTAAAACATACAGGAAGGTAGCTCTCCAGGAACAGGGTTGGAGTTAAAACATACAGGAAGGTAGCTCTCCAAGAACAGGGTTGGAGTTAAAACATACAGGAAGGTAGCTCTCCAGGAACAGGGTTGGAGTTAAAACATACAGGAAGGTAGCTCTCCAAGAACAGGGTTGGAGTTAAAACATACAGGAAGGTAGCTCTCCAAGAACAGGGTTGGAGTTAAAACATACAGGAAGGTAGCTCTCCAAGAACAGGGTTGGAGTTAAAACATACAGGAAGGTAGCTCTCCAAGAACAGGGTTGGAGTTAAAACATAAGGGAAGGTAGCTCTCCAGGAACAGGGTTGAAGTTAAAACATACAGGAAGGTAGCTCTCCAGGAACAGGGTTGGAGTTAAAACATACAGGAAGGTAGCTCTCCAAGAACAGGGTTGGAGTTAAAACATACAGGAAGGTAGCTCTCCAAGAACAGGGTTGGAGTTAAAACATACAGGAAAGTAGCTCTCCAAGAACAGGGTTGGAGTTAAAACATACAGGAAGGTAGCTCTCCAAGAACAGGGTTAGAGTTAAAACATAAGGGAAGGTAGCTCTCCAGGAACAGGGTTGGAGTTAAAACCTACAGGAGGGTAGCTCTCCAGGAACAGGGTTGGAGTTAAAACATACAGGAAGGTAGCTCTCCAGGAACAGGGTTGGAGTTAAAACATACAGGAAGGTAGCTCTCCAGGAACAGGGTTGGAGTTAAAACATACAGGAAGGTAGCTCTCCAAGAACAGGGTTGGAGTTAAAACCTACAGGAGGGTAGCTCTCCAGGAACAGGGTTGGAGTTAAAACATACAGGAAGGTAGCTCTCCAAGAACAGGGTTGGAGTTAAAACCTACAGGAGGGTAGCTCTCCAGGAACAGGGTTGGAGTTAAAGCCTACAGGAGGATGGCTCTTCAGGAACAGTGAATGGTAATATTGAGGTGATACAGCATGGTAGCAGAAGCTAGGCTGGAGAAGAAGGGAGGAAAAGGATGGAGACATATTCTCTCTCATGAGTCAATGAGGGAAGAGAAAGGACGGAGACACAAAGTAGGCTGTTGACTTGCATTGTTAATTTCATTAGCCCCCCGGCAACCACTTCAATATTTAACATTCACCATTTAGCCCTCTCCTTTATTCCTCCCTCCATCCACCCCTGTAACCAGTTTGCCTCACAAAGTCCCACAATTAAACAGAGTGGCCAGCAGGAATCCATCAGCACTGTCCAGTCTTACCACTTAATACAGTTGCTGATCCATTACCAGTCTACACAAGACAGGCTTGTAAAGCTACAATCCTTTTAAAATGACCATCAATTGGGCAATGAGACTTTGGGCCCTGAGTTGGTAGACTAACACAACCCTGTAGTGTTACCACTTAATCCTCTGACTGTGTCATTGGCAGACATGACCAATGAATTGGTTACGAGATGACTTACCAATGGCTGGTTAGCCTGTGGTATAGGTCAACTGGTGTATTAGTATCATCCAAATTCAGTACATGGATCTGATGGCTTAGTTCCTTGAGACTAAAGATATGGGTTTGATTCCTGCATAGACTAAGTGTGTTAACTTACCACTCTCTTGAAATCTGCTAAATGACCACATTATTAGTAGTATCAGTACTATTGTTAGCCACTGTATAAGTCAATGCCTAGAGAGTACTAGCCTGAAGGAGAACAGGGGCATTCTAGCAGCATAGTGACAGAGAGACTGGGGTTGAGACAGAGGTATAATGGTGATCTCACTTCCCACGCCTCCCAGTGAGCATGCCTTCTAAGCCGTGTCCCAAGATATCCATACACTGACATCATATATACAGTGCCGTGAAATCAAGATCTGGCTCAAAAATCGGTTTTGCATAATGCCTACATTTCCCGTTGGCAGAGCGAGAGCATGACTGCCTCTAATGCTCCTCCCGTGATGGAACAGAACCATTTGACCACTGACCCCCCCCCCTGAAACCCCCAACCCGGCAGAGGCTTCCATTGTGGAGTTCTCTCTCCCAGGTACCCAATTTGTAAATGATTTCTTTCAGCAAGTGGGGTTGTAAAAGAAGCCCGACATCCTAGATGTCTGATTTATTAAACAATTTGCATGTAAAAAGTTAAAAGAATTGACATTGCCGGGGACTTGGCGAGGCGAAGAAGCACTAAAATATTGCCAAAATGGTGCCCGAGACCTTTTCATTTACCATTCAAAACTAATCGGACTTCGCCAGGCAGAAAATGCATTCAGAATGGTAAGTAAATACGTGTAATTGAAGCAGTGGTCTGTTGAAAATGCATCAAGTGCAGACCTCTTATTATCATGAGGATATGTATCTCTCCTCCCAAACAAAAAGACAAAGGGAGAAGAGTCAGGCTGGGGGGAATGTGTTTGTTTGCAGCTCTCTACTGTGTGTGTGTGTGTGTGTGTGTGTGTGTGTGCGCATACACGTGAGTGTAATTGCTGCCCGTTATCATTATGCAAGCGAGGGACCACGGTGAAAGGCACAGCGCAAAATGAAGGGCAAACCTGGGGATGTCCTGTGTGACATTGGCCGTCTGTGGGTAAGTAATGATCCCAGCTCCGTGTGACACCCCAGCCTCAGCGCCAGTGGCGGTTGTTCGCCGCACTACATCGCCTGTCCTCCTCCGCCACCTCTTCATTAAAGAAGGAGTCTTCTCCCACCAACCCGAACAAGCTACATGCGTCTTTAGTGACGCTAATTCAGTGCTAAGTGAGATGGAATAAACATTTGACCTCCGGATATTTTTAATACTTCATCAAATAATACATAGATCCAATGCTGAAGTAGGCAAAACAGGGATTTGTTAATACATTATTTTTTATTTTTTAAATGATCCAAACCGAGGTCCCACTTTCGTCTGGTGCATGGGCAGGTTCAAACCAAGGCCACATCACCTCCAGTAAGAAGTGTAATCAACTTTAATTGATGGAATAATCTCAAAGAATTGGACCCAGGCATGGCAGATAATGACCAATTGTCTGTTGACACCATGAGACAATTTACTCAAGAGCTGTGTCATCAACACACCAGATGTAGTGGAACATTGGAGAAAGGACATAAGAAAGGGGGGGGGGGCTAGAGGTATAAACTGTATGTTCAAAATCCTCCATCTAAGAATGACGACACTCTGGACCAGGGAGGAAACGGACAGAAGAGGGGGCTGGAGGGAGGGCGAGGAAGTTGTGGTTCTGTATGCAGCATCTCCACAACCGGCGAGCATTTTTCCCCCGTGTGAGCCATTACTTTGTAAACATGGCGGGCACCGCAGGTAGCGCGTCCATAAATGTCACTCAAGAGGAGGCGTAATTTCATTTTGTTTTGGGAATAAATAAAGCCCTCATCCCTCAAACTGATTACGTGCCCTCGGAATCTTTTTCAGCTTGACTCCCGCTTTGATGAAACGACGCGGTGCTTAATGACACCGTTGATTTATACCCGGTGGGGATCAGAGGGGAAGGCTCAATCTCAGAGAGAAAGAAAGTCAGTCGTCGAGTCTCTCCCGTCTCAGAGTGCTGAAGAATACGGACAGAAAAACAGCAATACTCGTCTCTCTGTCATGAATAAGTCATATCAACCACCCCTGATATAAGAGGGAATATATGAAAAGTTAATCACCATATTTTCTATTAATGGAAGAAGATGGGGAAGACATTTTTTTGAAAGTTCATTTTCAACTGCAGTAAATTCTGTAATTATGGGTCTCTTTTCTTGTTATTCCTGTTTGGCAAGATGGTAAAAGGGCTCCACAATGGCCAGTGTTCTGTGGATTTATAAGCACCCGGAGAACTCTGGTTGCAGGCTGATAAAGAGAGTTGCTGAGCTAGGCTAGCGTTCTGGGCTAAAACACTCATTCTAACGGTAATAGGAAGTATTTATGTGGACTCAAACACCGGCATTGTGCCGGTTATTAGGAAAGTTGAGAAAACTCATGAAAACGTCTGCCTCCAGTCCTCTGGGTTTCTAATGTAACAAGAAAGCCACACTCGACTTCAGGTACCAAACCTTCTCAAGAGCAAAAGGAACAATGCACTGAGCTATAATCCATAAGAGGTATTGTTCTTTTGAACAACAAGACAATGATTAGATGTTGGTCATGTTCTTTTAGTTATCGACCGACAGCTGTCTCATCCAAGTGATCTAACCGGTCCAACATCAAGCCTCTGCCACGTCGAGATCACGCTGCCACGTCCGCACACACAGGAAAGAAAGCACGCGCCCATCAACTGAGCACGACTTCCCATTTAGGAGGACAGAAGTCAGTCTTGCAGGGATCCAGGAAGCTTTAGTCCACTAACACCCACATCGACAGAGATCAAGCTCTGGCAGGAAGCAGTGAGCGTTTTGGAGCAGGGTTCTCTTTAAATCAAACATTGGTCAGGTGACTTCTTCAAGGCAGAGAAGTCTGGGAACAGTAGTAGAAAGAGACACCTCAGAGGAGCAACACCTTTCCTTCATATGGTGCTCTGTAAAGTACAGGGAATCCTTGTTCTGGTTCTAACTGCCAAAAGATGTCAGGTCACTGGAAGCTTGGAACCGATCCACGTCCAGATTGAAAAATGAAGATTCTTCCCCCCCCCCTCTATTTTCCAAGGAAATACGGTTAAACCACAGACGTCGCTGCCTCATTTATTAGTGCTCTTAAAAGGGGCAATACAATAACAAAGCGCCCTGCCCGCCACACTTTCGGTAAAAAGCTGAGTGATGGCTTGGAGAAATGTAACCACTCAAATTCATAGACAGTACTACGGATTCATGGACTGATTATCCATGATATCAAAAGTATAGTTTTAACCATGTTTTCTGGCTATAGTGTCTGCTTACATTTACATTGGTTTACAAACAAACATTGGAGAAAAACAGGCTTATATTTCGGCCTCTGGTGGGGTATGACAGTTGAACTAAGCCCATGAAGCGTTAATACATTATATTCTTCAAGAATCAATGAATTTGTATACATCTAGAAATGGATGTAGGAAACTGCAGATTGTCCATTTAATTAAAAATCCGCACACTTTTCTTCAGGAGGCTACCAATACTTGATGTGCCGGATTACCGGCGGCACAGTTGGACATAATTTGTTTTTAATAAAACATCGGAGGATTAAGTCGATGGAATTTGCTGAGATGTAGCTCCGAGGAGGTGCTGCCTGCGTCTTGTAAATGCTGCGTGAAAACAAGGCAACAAATGCTTTGGCATCTTTAATAGGCATTTAATTGCCCTTAATATAGAACAAATGATGATGATGACAGGGATTGCAAACACAAATGCAACTAGAGCAAATAAATGGAAGATGCATACCACTAATAGATGGCTTTACCTAGATGTTTGTTTTGCATTCATTTGGGGTGAAATTGCTGGATATAATGTTGAGAGAGGTGATATTAATTAGTGGTCTTAATGAGGAGCTTTTCTGGGTTTCCACAGTAGAGAGAACATAAAATGACAGCATCATCACTAATTCAACATGGCAGGCCAGCGAAACTCCATCTGCTGCTCAACAAACTGTTAATAAAGGCACAATTATATTTTCGTAACCACTTTATTGGGAATAAAATGTGCAAATTAACTGGCCGAGAGTAGTCGACGGGTAAAGGAGTGGGGGGGGAATAAAGGCCAAATCACTAAAGACAGACGAGCCATTTGATTCACCGAACAACATTTTACAACCAAACAAACAAAAATGTGGGGTTTCATTGCAGATGATTTGAGACAAAGGCTTTGTTTTTGTTTTTTTATCGTGCCTCACATGAACTTACACGTATTCCATAATGAGGATACACAGTTAGCTTTAGCCTCCCGCTCTCATCACAACAAATCAGCCCTGCAAAGGATTTTACACAGGCTCGTAATTGCACAGTGTGCCAACAGCTGGCTATTAAGCACCAGCAGGAGAAAACTAGCCTCTGTAAAAGTTGAGTAGTCAAGCCTATTCATGATCAATATGGGTCAGAAAAACACTAGTTGTTAACGATCTTTACATCGTTGTTTTGTTTCTCATTGAGAATGTTTCTCTCATTAGCTTTCCCCATGCGTTCTCGCTGCTGTTTGGAGTCCCTTTGACTCCTGCTCTGAAAAACAATCATGACTGTCCAAAGTGGGCCCAGATAACTTAGTTAATCGCCTTTGCCTAAGACCTTGAGGAGTTTCATTCATGCTGATTGTTCGGACTCTCCTCGCTGACAATCAATACATCCCATTTCAGCACTTTTCAAAACTCGGATAAAAGTCACTTTTTCTATCCCCTCTATTCTTTACGGACACACAAACATAATATCCCTAACACACGCAGGGTATACAGACACAGACACACACACACACACACACACACAAAGCCTCTCTTGCCAAATTAAACAATCACGTTTATATGGTCATTCACACATTTCACTGATACAGACACTAAAACACAGCACAAACACATTTTTATTTTACAATAAGCAGATAACTCGTACCACCTAAAAGCTATAACAATATATACTTGACGCCAGTCTTAATCCTTGCCAGTTTATTTTCCAGCTATGTTCATTGTACGTTGGAGTCACTCACTCACCTTGGAGTCACTCACTCACTCACTCACTCACTCACTCACTCACTCACTCACTATCATGGTCCAAACAAAACCAATTCCCCCTCAGGAGACTGAAAATATTTGGCATGGGTCCCCAGATCCTCAAAAGGTTCTACAGCTGCAACATCAAGAGCATCCTGGCTGGTTGCGTCACCGCCTGGTATGGCAACTGCTCGGCATCTGACCATAAGGCGCTACAGAGGGTATTGCGAACGGCCCAGTACATCACTGGGGCCAAGCTTCCTGCCATCCAGGACCTATATAATAGGCGGTGTCAGAGGAAAGCCCATAAAATTGTCAGAGACTACATTCACCCAAGTTATAGACTGTTTTCTCTGCTACCGCACTGCAAGCGGTACCGAGGCCAAGTCTAGGACCAAAAGGCCCCTTAACAGCTTCTACCCCCAAGACTGATGAACAATTCATAAAAATCGCCACCGGACAATTTACAATGACACCCCAACCCCTTTTGTACACTGCTGCTATTCGCTGTTTATTATCTATGCATAGTCACTTCACCCCCACCTACATGTACAAATTACCTCAACTAGCCTGTACCCCTGCACACTGACTCGGTACCAGTGCTCCCTGTAAATCGCCTTGTTATTCTTATTGTGTTACCTTTTATCATTACTTTTTATTTTAGCCTACTTGGTAAAAATTTAATTTTTCTTGAACTGCACTGTTGGTTAAGGGCTTGTAAGTAAGCATTTCACGGTAAAGTCTACAGTTGTTGTATTCGGAACATGTGGCAAATAGAGTTCAATTTGATTTGAGTCGGTACACAGTGCATTCGGAAAGCAATCAGACCCCTTCCCTTTTCCCACATTTTGTTACGTCACAGTGTTATTATAAAATGGCTTTTAAAAAAAATCCTCATTCTACACACAAAGTCCCACCGTTTACAGTGCATGTCATAGCAAAAACCAGGTTGAAGGAATTATCCGTAGAGACAGGATTGTGTTGAGGCATAGATCTGGGGAAGGGTACCAAAACATTTCTGCAGCATTGAAGGTCCCCGAGAACACAGTGGCCTCCACCATTCTTAAGTTGGAGAACTTGGAACCACCAAGACCCTTCCTAGAGCGGGCCATCTGGCCAAACTGAGCAATCGGGGGAGAAGGGCTTTGGTCAGGAAGGTGACCAAGAACCCGATGGTCACTCTGACAGAGTTCCAGAGTTACTCTGTGGAGATGGGAGAACCTTCCAGAAGGACAACCATCTCTGCAGCACTCTACAAAATCAGGCCTATACCGTAGAGTGGCCAGACAGAAGCCACTCCACAGTAAAAGGCACATGACAGCCAGTTTGGAGGTTGCCTTAAGGCACCGAAAGGACTCAGACCATGAGAAACAAGATTCTCTGGTCTGATGAAACCAAGATTGAACTCTTTAACCTGAATGTAAAGCGTCATCTCTGGAGGAAACCTGGCACCACTCCTACGGTGAAGCATGGTGGTGGCAGCATCAACCTGAGAGCTTGAGAGAATATGCAGAGAACAATGTGAGAAACTCCCCAAATACAGGTGTGCCAAGCTTGTAGCCTCATACCCAAGAAGACTCAAGGCTGTAATCAGTGCAAAATAAGCTTCAACAAAGTACTTAGTAAAGGGTTTAATACATTTGAAAAATGTCAAACAACTTGTTTTTGCTTTGTCATTATGGGGTATTGTGTGTAGATTAGTGAGGGGGGAAAAAATATTAAATCAATTTTAGAAAAAGGCTGTAATGTAACAAAATGTGGAAAAAGTCAAGGGGTTTGAACATGTTTTTGCAGAGGGAGGGAGGGAAGAGGTTGGGGATATTCATTTTTCTATCCGTCTCTGTGAGGCTCTTATCAGGGGAGACACCTCTAACCCTGTCACCCACACACACATGACCTCTTCATTCCAACCAACAGAGACACGATATGAGAACATATCTCCAAAAATAACAGACAGACAAGTCATCCCTGCAGCATCCCCCAACCGTCTGTTTTGAAGGGAGAGGTGGATTAAGTCTTCACTGGCCACTGTTTAACCCGGGAGGGCCGGAAGTGTGAATGGAAAAAGTGATGACATTGAGGTTGGGAGATTAGCCACCCCGGTGCCGTTTATTTCCCATTTCAGAGGTGGAAAGAAGGAGTAGGGGAAAAAGGGAGCAACACCACTTTAAAAAAAGGCAAGAAACGGAAGTGTGAGGTAATTGTCCTTATTAGCATGGTTGATGGACCATAGATTCTCCGCTGTTAAAATACCCCTCGGAAAGGAAAAGGATAAAGAATCCTCTTTTACATTTTTAATTGCCTGGTCCCTTGCCATGATTCATATATTGACGCAGATACACTGGGGCGATCACTCCTGAGTCTCGGTCCCGTTATTTAATGAAACGTGCAAGGCCCACATATGCATAACCAGATTTGCGATAAACAACTGCTCAGATTAAACATGCTAGTCGCTCAGAGTGCAGGGCCCTAAACGGCATTTGGAAAATTACCTCATACATTTTATCTGCGACATGCTTTGCGCGCCGAGTGGTAATTGACAATGGTGTAATGAAATCTCAGGTAGATCCGTTTGTGTTTATTGGACAAAGTCAATACCACCAAATGTAATGCCTTGCTGAGTGGGAGTTTAGGAATACAATTATGATCAATTTGAATAGCTGAGGGCTGCCATTTTGTAGGGGTCTCACACAGAGCGAATGGAAGTCTCATGCGAAGCGAGCTCATAAAACAGATCAAGTGCTTGCAAACAAATGCATGCTGGGTAATAGGCTAATTTCCCAGCTTCTGTAAACCTATTCAAGCCGCTGGTTCAAACAAATTGACTTCCTCTCTATTCTGGAGTCTTTTTCTACTTCTAGTGAACTGTAAAGACTCCACAGTGGAGTTGGTATCACAGCATTAGGACAATAACGCAATGGTCAATACACTCCAGACACTCCTCTTTCGCTCTCTCCTAATCTCAGGATGCTCCTCTGCCTTATGAGGAATTCACGTCCTTCTTCAGATGTGCACGTTCGCATCAGCATTCCTTTCCTTTTCCGAGAGGGAAAAGACATCCGATTCATTGAGTGCGCCCCTTGCTTGCTACACTTCATGACTCAGGTACTGCCTCTTACTGAAAGGCCTATACACTTCACTACGCTACACTGCATTACACTGCATTACACTGCACTGCAGTGCCACCTTTCCCCCTCTCCCAAAAGCTGCCTTAAAATGTCCAGTCACCAAAAAAAGAGGAAAGACAGACTTGTGTATAGGAAAATGTGTTCAAACTATATTAAATTGCTCTTATACCTACATAGTTACACAGTAATTACTGTAGTAACATTTTGTAGTTGGAACTAAAGTAATGACAGTTTAACTACACGGGTATAAGAGCAACTTAATGTAATGCGTTACGGAAAAGGTCCTCAGTACGATTCAACACAGAATAAAGCAATCCCATGACATGTTTCCATTAGCGGTGAGATTAACTCCACAAACTTGAAAACATTAAAGCAAAAGAAGGGAGAACATCAAAAATATCCTGAATGTGTAATGAAACGATGATTCTGATCATTATTACCTCAACATAGGTTGGTTTTAACAGAAAACAGATTACTTTAGCATCAGCTGGATCCTTTGAAGTCAGCCATGATATCCTCAACCACTCTCGACCAAGATTATTCTACTTAAAACAACACAATTCAAATGTGCCTACCTGGTGTATGTGACAGGAAACATTTTTCCAAAATATGTTTAGTTTAAGTTAGTTTACTTATAAACCAAAAACATACAGTATGTAGTTAAATGCAGTTTCTTGTTTGCACTTTTAAAAGAGCAAAGGCATCTTTGTGTAAATATCCGTATAATATGCAGGAGTCTGGAGAGCCCAATATGGGCATGTGTGATGATGGTCTACACAGACTAAAATGGGGAAACAACAATATCGGATTGGTCGGACAACAATATCGGATTGGTCGGACAACATGTATCGGATTGGTCGGACAACATGTATCGGATTGGTCGGACAACATGTATCGGATTGGTCGGACAACGTGTACCGGATTGGTCGGACAACGTGTACCGGATTGGTCGGACAACATGTACCGGATTGGTCGGACAACATGTACCGGATTGGTCGGACAACATGTACCGGATTGGTCGGACAACATGTACCGGATTGGTCGGACAACATGTACCGGATTGGTCGGACAACATGTATCATATTGGTCGGACAACATGTATCATATTGGTCGGACAACATGTATCAGATTGGTCGGACACCATGTATCAGATTGGTCGGACAACATGTATCAGATTGGTCGGACAACATGTATCAGATTGGTCGGACAACATGTATCAGATTGGTCGGACAACATGTATCAGATTGGTCGGACAACATGTCAGGATTTGGCCAGGGTTGTTCCGGGTTTTTGTCAGTAGATGTCCCCATTGTGCTTTTTGTCCCTGTGTTTTTCCCTTGATCCCCATTATTGTTTGCACCTGTGTCTCGTTTCCCCTGATTGTATTTAAACCCTTTGTTTCCCTCAGTTCTGTGCTCTGTGTTTGTATGTTAGCACCCTGCCCTAGTGTTCTGTGTGCTCTTGTCGATTCCGGGTGACGTTCTTGTGGTATTCTGTTTTTTGTTTTTGTTTATTTTTGGTGAGTTTCTTTTGAGTTCTTTTGTGTTTTACCTACCACCTTTTGGATTTGCCATTTTTGTATTTTAGGATTTTTTCTTTATTAAATACACCGTCTTAAGTACTGCTGTGTCTGCCTCATCTTCTGGGTTCTGCTGTCTATTCGTGGCTCAGTTGGTTAAGTGACTGTTTCTCACTCCGGAGACCCAGGTTCGAAACCGGGTCCTGACACAACATGTATCAGATTGGTCGGACAACATGTATCAGATTGGTCGGACAACATGTATCAGATTGGTCGAACAACATGTATCAGATTGGTCGGACACCATGTATCAGATTGGTCGGACAACATGTATCAGATTGGTCGGACACCATGTATCAGATTGGTCGGACAACATGTATCAGATTGGTCGGACACCATGTATCAGATTGGTCGGACACCATGTATCATATTGGTCGGACACCATGTATCAGATTGGTCGGACAACATGTATCAGATTGGTCGGACACCATGTATCATATTGGTCGGACAACATGTATCAGATTGGTCGGACACCATGTATCAGATTGGTCGGACAACATGTATCAGATTGGTCGGACAACATGTATCAGATTGGTCGGACAACATGTATCAGATTGGTCGGACACCATGTATCAGATTGGTCGGACAACATGTATCAGATTGGTCGAACAACATGTATCAGATTTAGTCGGACACCATGTATCAGATTGGTCGAACACCATGTATCAGATTGGTCGAACAACATGTATCAGATTGGTCGGACACCATGTATCAGATTGGTCGGACACCATGTATCAGATTGGTCGGACACCATGTATCAGATTGGTCGGACACCATGTATCAGATTGGTCGGACAACATGTATCAGATTGGTCGGACAACATGTATCAGATTGGTCGGACAACATGTATCAGATTGGTCGGACACCATGTATCAGATTGGTCGGACAACATGTATCAGATTGGACACTTGTATGATGGCTTATTAAGAAACAGCACCACCGTGTTTTTCCACATTATGTTATCAAGTGGCATCTGCTGACAGCGGGGTCTTATGGCGTAACCTCCAGACTTGTGGCTGCTCGGCTTCCCAAAATCGCAATGAAAACTGTGACCTCATCGCCGTAGTTACTCTATGTTTGTTTAATCGGACTTCTAGGCCCCTTCCCTGGAAATCTTGCAGTGTCATGACTACACATGAGGATCCAGTGGCTCAGATCAACTTGGCAATGGTTGACAATGGCCAGACCCTCTCTCACCCACGGAAGAGGGGAGGGGAGGCTGGGCCGCCTTTTGACACCTCACACCCGGATGTACATTTTGTGCAGCAGAGAACTCTCTTGCTCTTGAGTATCAACCAAAATAATGTTCTTTGAACTTTGACTATCTAACCGAGGTGGAGAAAAGAGAAAACCCCTCTCAGACAATCACTAGTACAGCTAAATAGCTGTTCTGAGGAAACAGCCCACTGGTGACCGGACAACTAAGAAGAAGGAAATTGTGACCTCTGGTGGACAATCAGAGCCTTATAAGGGAGCTGAGTGAATACACAGTCAAAACTTCCTTTCAAGAAGACTTGGTATCAACAGAGATGACGAAGGATGGCATTCAAACACGTAAATACATTCATGATTTCTTACTCCAAACGGAGTGGTTTGTGTGCAGAGTAAATGGTTACTGTGAGTGTAGTTTCCACTCCCCCTTTTGGTAAACAAGCAGTCATGTTGTTGTTAGTCCACTAGGGATGTTTGTTTCATGTAGGTTTGTATGTTATTCTGTCTTATTATTTAATTCGCAAGTAAATAAATAATTAAACCAATTTGTGTGGTACGGAATTATCAATAAAGCTGGGGTTCTGGCAGATCCAAGAAGGTTGTGACCGTTTAGATGAGACTGATATGAGGTAATGATTAATAAGTTACTTATCGATATATAACTTGTGTATCTTGTAGAGTTAAATTCGGAAGATGGTAACTCGTTAAACAACTTCTTCTGTGGTGCCTCAAATTCTAACGAGTTAATTGTTACATGATTAATTTAATCAAGTAACAATTAAACATAGTTGATAGTAGATTAAATAAACAAGTCATCAGATTAATGAAAGTAGAGTCACGTCAACAACAGCTATATTTAGGGTTATCGGAGGATATCCTCCAAGTGAACGAATAAGACATCCTAGACATACTAATAATAATGCCTAGGATGTCTTAATCTTAAGAATTCAAGAAGCACTTTCACATAAAAATGTTAAGCAAACCCTCATACTTCCCTACACATTTCAGTTGGTCAGCTTTTCTTACTTTTGTCCTATACACAAAACTGAGATTTCCTAGTAGTAATTGTACATTTTCAAAAAATGTCTTACTAAATCTAGAGGTTTGTAATGTAAAGATTAAATATTGATATAGTTAGTTGTATTAACATTGTTTCATTGTTTGACTGAAAAGCAAACAGAATTTATAATATTAGTACTGAATATCATTATACATTGATTTGTGACTGGAAGTGACTGTCAAAGTCTTTCATAATCATTATTGCTAAGCAGTCAATTGGTCTATAAATTACATCCCCCACACAAACTACACTTATCAGCTAGCAACATGGCTGAACAATATTCATTGTATGAGGTGAATAAGATTGGATTGACATTAGCATATATTGGTGGTGTCGCTCTGTCAATAAGCCTGTAGGTATGAGCCACAGAGAGCTTTCCTCACAGATTTAATTAGTCAGCGGCTCAGCTTACCCAACATAGGCATTTGTCTGACCGCCATGGTCCAACCACTGAAGAGCACTGGCCAAAGGGTGTATCCCACTGGATTTCATGGTGTATTTAGCTTTGACTGGAACACGCTTCCCAATGGTAACCCACTAGATATCTACGAGCACATAAAGCCCTGGCCAGGAGGTCATGGCATTTAAGCGTGGGAAGCACGGAGAGCAGTGCCTGGGTTCAATGTCTTACCGCAACAGTCGAAGACCCCAGAATAGATACATACTGATCAGGGGAATGATTTTTTCCCTCGTACTGGGGGAAACTCGTCTGACGGACTGCTCAAATTCAATATCTTGTAAGCATATGAAGCACTTTGAGAGACGGGAGAGAGAGAGCTTTGAGAGAGGAGAGAGAGATTTGAAAGAGGGGAGAGAGAGAGCTGCCAATGGACAGAAGCTAAAGCTAGGCTAATTACAGGAAACCAATCATTTCTCTTTGTTGGTTTTAATCATTTTCAGAGCAGATCCCATCAAATTGTTTTCAGCCCTTGTCAACATTTACCCACGTCTCCCAGTCCTTAATGTCAGCAGTTAATTAGCGGGCAATATACAGTCTGCCCAGCGACAGATGACTGGACATCAAACGGTCAGCTGAATGAGACGTCTAATTTGGTCCCCATGTGCTCATCATCTTCCCCCCTACTCTTAGTCCCTTGTTCCCTCCCTCCATTCAAGCTGATACTCCATGGAGAGTCAAGCTGCCCCTTCTACTCAATGACCCTTCTCTGGCCTCCTAGCCCTCCTCTTATTTCCTTTAGCATTCTTAAACACCTGCTGCCACCGTGAGGTCTGAGCTGCACCCAAATTAACACACACACACACACACACACACACGTTTTCTCCCCTCAAAGCATGAACACACACATCATCAGTTAGAGAACATACATGTTTTCCCACCAGTCCATCCCTCACCAGACTACAAAGATGAAATGCCATAAAGGAGATCACATGAACAAAAGCCTATAACTGAGTTCCACACAGAGAGAGACTTTGGGACGAGGGTGGCCACTATGGAGAATTACCATGGAACACCATCCATCTCATGTCTCGACTGTGTTTTCACCTTGCTTTTTCACTTGGATGTCTTAGTTGCTGAAAAAAGACCAAAAACAGTGGAAATAACAAGGCTTTGATGGTTTTTCCATTGGTCTTGGGCAATCGGCAATAGTCAAGGCTTGTGAGGCTTCACATGGATACAGAAGAGTCGACGGAACTTCAATGCTCAGGTTAAGTGTGATAAGTGGAATGAGCATATGCCACAGGGAAGATAAGGACATAAAATGACTTCCCATATCCCTTACACAAATATAAAATAGCCTAAGATGAATGGTGCTGCCAGACGTAGAGACAACTGGGAAGTAGAGGTCAACCGATTAATCAGCATGGCCGACTAATTAGGTCCGATTTCAAGTTTTCATAACAATCGGTAATCTGCATTTTTGGACGCTAATTATGGCCGATTACATTGCAATCCACGAGGAGACTGCGTGGCAGGCTGACCACATGTTACATGAGTGCCGCAAGGAGCCAAGGTAAGTTGCTAGCTAGTATTAAACTTATCTTATTAAAAACAATTTAACATAATCACCAGTTAACTACACACGGTTGATGATATTACTAGTTTAACTAGCTTGTCCTGTTTTGCATATAATCAATGCGGTGCCTGTTAAATTTATCATCGAATCACAGCCTACTTTGTCAAACGGGTGATGACTTAACAACAGCGCATTCGCGAAAAAAGCACAATTGTTGCACCAATGTACCTAACCAAAAACATCAATGCCTTTCTTAAAATCAATACACAATTATATATTTTTAAACCCGCATATTTAGTTATGAAATTCATTTTAGCAGGCAATATTAACTAGGGAAATTGTGCCACTTCTCTTGCTTTCAGTGTAAGCAGAGTCTGAGTATATGCAGCAGTTTGGGCCGCCTGGTTCGTTGCGAACTGTGTGAAGACCATTTTTCCCTAACAAAGACCATAATTAGTTTGCCAGAATTTTACATAAATATGACATAATATTGAAGGTTGTGTAATGTAACAGCGATGTTTAGACTAGGGTTAATGGTTCCGTATTTCACTGAAAGAATAAACGTTTTGTTCTCGAAATTATGTTTCCGGATTTGACCATATGAATGACCTAAGGCTTATATTTCTGTGTGTTGATTATATTATAATTAAGTCTATGATTTGATATTTGACAGAGCAGTCTGACTGAGTGGTGGTAGGCAGCAGCAGGCTTGTAAGCATTCATTCAAAACAGCACTTTCCTGCGTTTGCCAGCAGCTCTTCGCAATGCTTGAAGCACAGCGCTGTTTATGACTTCAAGCCTATCAACTCCTGAGATTAGGCTGGCAATACTAATAGTACCTATAAAAACATCCAATAGCCAAAGTTATATGAAATACAAATGGTATAGAGGGAAATAGTCCTATAATAGCTACAACCTAAAACTTCTTACCTGGGAATATTGAAGACTCATGTTAAAAGGAACCAGCAGCTTTCATATGTTCTCATGTTCTGAGCAAGGAACTGAAACATAAGCTTTTTTACCTGGCACATATTGCACTTTTACTTTCTTCTCCAACACCTTGTTTTTGCATTATTTAAACCAAATTTAACATGTTTCATTATTTATTTGAGACTAAATTGATTTTATTATTATTATGTATTATATTAAGTTCAAATACAAGTGTTCATTCAGTATTGTCGTAATTGTCATTATTACAAATGTAAATATAGAAATCTGCCGATTAATCGGTATCGGCTTTTTCTGGTCCTCCAAAAATCAGTATCAGTGTTGACAAATCATAGTCGGTCGACCTCTACTGGGTAGGTATAGCATCACACCACTCAGCGCTTAACCAGCCGACAGGCATGGGATAGACATATGGAGGTTATCCATTCATCAAACACAGCCCTTGTAGAATAACTAGCATGCTTTGGATGCAAGGCACAAGTCATGATAGCATTGACAAGACACCTACAGTAAGACTATAGTAGACACGACAATGGTGATGTTCAAGGTGGTGACAATGGTGAATGATTTTAATCAAATCTCAAGAATACTACTTTAAACAATCAAACAGTGACAAACAGTGACTTCAAATCCCATGAGGCCCAGTAGAGACACTGGCTGGGCTTCTTGATGTGTCAGTGTGACACATCACACTGCTTCATGGTGTTGGTTCACTTCGAGTCAAAGGAAGCCACAGAGGCCAGGGAACAGAGGCCTGAGTCTGGAGGGATGGAGGGATAGAGGGACACATTCATGTAGCTAAGTTCAGTGTGTCCTCTGACTAACCTCTCCATCACCTGAGAGAGCTGTGCCATCACAGGCAGCGGTGTCAATACCACAATTTGTTTTTCTATTACCTCTCTTATCAAGGTTAAACGGAATAAATCAATCATCTTAGTTGGGGCAAAAGGGGGGGGGAAATACCCTCCCTGTCAGAAACTAAGGGTTATAAATAATACGCAGAAACCAAACACGCGCTATGTGAATTTCTCCAAAAAGGCAATTAACCTCGGGAGGAGAGAGGAAGAAACCTGAAACAAATGCCTTCTGAAAGCCCTTCTGCAAAATCTCTAACACGGGGGACACAGAAGCACATTCTCGGCAGCACAGTGTTGTTAAATTACATGCCACTTGCCCTTGGTCGCGTTATTTCAATATTTTATGTTGATGCATTGCCACGGCGGCACATTTTCATTCATTTTCTCAATGCGGGGAATTCAACCCAAATAAAAGATCCCTTGAGTTGCCTTTGTATTGTATTCATCTAGTTGACACAACTCTGAACATAAAAATGCATCATAGAAAGAGAAGAAAATATATATATTACAGGAAGAAAAGCACAGTGGCAACACAAAGACTTGTGCAAAACTGAACCGTACTGGGCCAATGGTTGGAGGCCAGTGATACTGTGTCACTTCAAAATGTAAAGACATCCCTGTCTGGTTGACTTTCAGCATGTGACTGGGGCAACCATCTGCTGGGAACGCATCCATTAAAATAGGGTGTGTGGTTGGGTTTATTGGCATGACAGCCAACGCCAAGGTCACTTGGACATGGGTGGCACAACATGGGTCTGTGGCCTCGTAAATAAAACATGGGGCGGAGTCTACTTTGGGCCAGCTGTAAGTAAAGATAGGTACGCGTGAATGGGTTTGGCATCATATGACCGAGTCTGTCCATACCAGCCAACCAACCGCCCTTCTACCTACGTGCCACGGTACACTCGACGGGCGACGACAGTTGCTCTCGCACAGGCCGCATGTGACCTTCCCAATCCCTCCATGCACGCTATCCTTCCACGCTATCCTTCCACGCTATCCTTCCACGCTCTCCTTCCACGCTCTCCTTCCACGCTCTCCTTCCACGCTCTCCTTCTCAAGGAATTTTGGACGGCAGCAACTTCAGGGGGTCTCGACTCAGAGCAAATAAACCGCCAGGTTGTGGCTTAATGCGCTCTGTCGTTTGCATATGGGGATAGAGGCCCGCCCTCTGTTCCTCTTCTGGTTTCACTGTTGTCTTACTGGGAGGAGAGAGATTGATTGGGGAGTTGGTATTTAATGCGCTTGGCTGGCCCAGGTGCTGTGGAACACAAGCGCGTCGCGCTTTGTTTTTATATGCAGTTTATGGCACAGCTGTTTTCGCCGGGCCTGATGCTGCACCCATAACTACCAGCTGAAAGTGGGAGACACTCAAATAATCATCGAGGGCTCACGAACCGCCAGCGGCGTCATAAGAAAATAGACCGCCACAACACATCAGAGTTTTTATTGACACCATGTCCCAGGTAGGCCCAAAGGTCAAAGAGGACTTTGAGGAGAAGTTTCTGGAAGACGCTAAAACCCCAGGTTTCTTACCCTAAGCCACTCTAAAGCTTGTGGCTCATGCCATCCACTGCCATCCAGTCATTAAAAATATACCCCTCCTCTCCTTCCCTCCCCCACTCTCACCACACCCTGCCTCTCGGCCTTCCTCCCTGCGTCCTCCAGAAGCATTAGTGGGTTGCGGGCCGGGCGACCGGTCCGCCAGAGTGCCACTGTAATCATTGTAATGCATCTCTGTTCTTTTAATTAAGGGATAATGTCCAATTTCATGACGTTTATGAGGTTCTAACATCCATTAGCCCGCAACAGATGCTGTGGTTGAATAGCTTAACTAGCCTTGAGCCGAGCCACGTAGAGCCCTCCTCCTGGTCAGAGACAGACGCCATCCAGCCCTTAATGGCCAGGGTCTCTATCTCTCTCTCGAAATTGGAAAGAGATTTAAAGAGTATAGCTATTGAACTTTAAACAGCTTATAGCTATGGAACATAAAACTGGCATAAAAATTTGTGATTGCAATTAAACGGAAGTTATTCGCAACGAGAATGTCAAAAGCAGTTCTAATCATTTTTATTGTGGCGATAATTATTGCGTTGCACTTTTTTTCCCCCTGTCCGAGCCAAATGCTTTCCTGGTGCATCATTTCAACCTTTTGCTCCTCTGTTCATGTTTATGCCAACAGTGAGAGAGGCAGACTGGTGGATCGCCTCAGATTCTGGTTTGAAACTCTCCAAAATGCTATTTTTGGGCCCACCGCCAACCCCCCTTTCAGGAATGACCTCAATTTTTCTTACAACCACCCTGGCACCCATCTCAGCAAAGGGTGAAGGACTCCCCAAAACACCAAAGGATGTGTCAATCATATACCAACAATAACAGCTTTATATCCTAGACCACAATGAAAGAGGCAAAGGTGAAGAGACTGTCTATTGAGCACAATCACATTCAAACTGTCAAAACATCCAACCACCACCTGATGGTGTAACAGTGGCCATCACTTCCTTCAGCGAGAATGACGCACTCAGCCACAGTTGCCTAAGTTACATTGTAAACAGCATAGTTTGGATACTAGATGCTGATTCGATGAAACAGCATTCAGATGTGTGTATGTGAGACCTTATACCATGACGTTTAGCCTTTTCACCTTGATATCATTGCGCCTTTTCAATTTGACAAACTGGCTACATCAGCAATAGCTCGGCATGCAGAAAAGGTAGAAAATAAGTGTTTAGATTAATTTGAGAGAAACCGAAACTAAAAGAACACCGTGAAAAAAAACAAAGTGGGCACTAACCTGCTTCACTGACTGGTGCGTGGAAAAAGGGATACATTGTGAGTTTGGGAATACAACAAAAACGGAGCTGAACGACACCCTACAGAACATGTATGGTTCAGTGAGAAAAATGTAAGGCAAAGAATATGGGATTAGCAGCTACGCTGGACTCGGAGCTGGTTGAACAGACATATCAATGACCCACCTCTCAGTTTGGCATGGAACATACAGGAGGACACCAAATTCACAATGAGCAACAATGTGTTTGTCTGCGTAATTTAAAAGTTGAAGAAAGAGGGGTGCTGCCCACCACGCAGCCATAACTGAACACCAGATGCAGCTCATCAAACAATCCAAGGCTCAGGACACGGAAATACCTGAGGGTTTGGTGAACAAAGTGTGGTTTGACATTTAACTTCCTTTTGGGGGAAGGAGGGAAGCAGTTTGCTGAAACCTGACTAATTTAAAATATGTACGGACGAGAATTGCCTACAGTACGCTACTCTCTCGTTCAACGAACCCACACAAAAAACCACAAGGACTCGCAGGAGAACAACAGGGAGAGTGGACGGGGATTTATGTTCGAACTGCCAGGTGGTCCCTTCTGCTGGTAGCTTCGCTTAAGAAGCATCTATCCCTCCTTCCCTCCGACACCCCGGTGTTGTCCTTCCACCTGAAACGGACTAACGTTATTCTCTCTCATATGTTTCAGGTCCACAAAAAAAGTAGATTGTTGCGAGGGTGTTCACTCCCATGTTGACAAAGATCTTCAAATTAGCCAGTATGTTGCAGATTTACACAAACCACCGTTTCCGAACCACAATACTCCAGGAACTGTCGGAAGACAGAGGAATGACAAATAATGTCCGTCAATTGACACAGATCCGAAACCTCTATACAAAGTTACTGGGGGCCAAATCTGAAAGCGAGGAAGCGGTGGAGCACTATTCTCTGACAACACAGAAGCAGCTCCCCCAGCTAAATGAACACCATCCATTTCCAGCAACGTGGAGCAAAAGCCAAAAACAAACGACAACATGGGACACTTTCTTTAGTCTTGTGTCTTTCATGGGCTCCTGAGTGGTGAAGCGGGCTAAAGGCACTGCATCTCAGTGCTAGAGGAGTCACTACAGACCCTGGTTCGATTCCAGGCTGTATCACAACCAGCCATGATTGGGACTCCCATAGGGCAGCGCGCAATTGGCCCAGCGCCATCCGGGTTAGGGTTTGGACGGGGCAGGCCGTCATTGCAAATAAGAATGTGTTCTTAACTTACTTGCCTAGTTAAATAAAGGTTAAATAAAAATGTATAATTTGCCTGAGTGTGTTGGCAACCGGTTTATAAAAGCAATAAGGGGGTTAGTGGGATATGGCCAATAAACCATGGCTATGCGCTGTAACCAGGTGTGTAAGAACAACCCTTAGTTGTTGTATACAGTGCTGGAGGTGCCCGTTTATGTGTTGTCTGTCAAGGGTTATTTTTACTTGTTTTGCACACAAGAGGGCACTATATGTTGGGGTCATGGGTCACCGGTCTCATGTGTATATAGGTAGCACAGGTGTCAAGGAAAGGTTAGCACAAGTGAGAGGAGAGCACATAGTTGTTACCGTATCACAGATACAGCTAATAGAATGCATCTCTCTGCACCTTTTCTATAGGAATATGTGTTTTGGAGCTATTTATATTTTCTATGCCCAATAAATGGGAACTCACCCAAAAAGAGTAACGTTTGGAAAGCTGATTTTTGTGGACAGCTCTCTCCTGTGTCGGTGGCTTTTCATATGGAATTGCCACTACAAGTCCCTTCTTAAAGTTCAGATCCCTTGACTTTTTCCACATTTTGTTACCTTACAGCCTTATTCTAAAATTGATTCTACCTCCCCCCCTCATAAATCTACACACAACACTCCATAATGATGAAGCAATTTTGTTATTTGCTAATTTATAAAAAATAAAATGTGAAATATCACATGTACATAAGTATTCAGACCCTTTACTCAGTACTTTGTTGAAGCACCTTTGGCAGCAATTACAGCATTGAGTCGTCTTGGGTATGATGCTACAAGCTTGGCACACGTGTATTTGGGGATTTTCTCCCATTCTTCTCTGCAGATCCTCTCAAGCTCTGTCAGGTTGGATGGGGAGCGTCGCAGCACAGCTATTTTCAGGTCCCTACAGAGATGTTCGATTGTGTTCAAGTCCGGGCTCTGGCTGGGCAACTCAAGGACATTCAGAGACTTGGCCCGAAGCCACTCCTGCATTTTCTTGGCTGTGTGCTTAGGGTCGTTGTTCTGTTGGAAGGTGAACCTTCGCCCCCAAATCAAATCAAAGTTTATTTGTCATGTGCGCCGAATACAACAGGTGTAATTCGACCTTACAGTGAAATGCTTACATACAGGCTCTAACCAATAGTGTGAAAAAAGGTATGTGTGTGTGTAAGCAAAGAAATAAAACATTAAAAAGATATTTGAAAATAACAGTAGCATGGCAAATATACAGACATCGGTTAGTCATGCTTATTGAGGTAGTATGTACATGTAGATATGGTTATAGTGACTATGCATATACGATAAACAGAGAGTAGCAGTAGTATAAAAAGAGTGGTTGGCAGGTTGTGGGACACAATGCAGATAGCCCGGTTAGCCAATGTGCGGGACAACTGGTTGGTCGGGCCAATTGAGGTAGTATGTACATGAATGTATAGTTAAAGTGACTATGCATATATGATAAACAGAGAGTAGCAGCAGCCTAAGAGAGGGGATGGGGGGGGACAATGCAAATAGTCCAGGTAACCATTTGGTTACCTGTTCAGGAGTCTTATGGCTTGGGGGTAAAAACTTTTGAGAAGCCATTTTGTCCTAGACTTGGCACTCCGGTACCGCTTGCCATGCGGTAGTAGAGAGAACAGTCTATGACTGGGGTCTTTGACAATTTTTAGGGCCTTCCTCTGACACTGCCTGGTGTATAGGTCCTGGATGGCAGGCAGCTTTGCTACAGTGATGTACTGTGCCGTATACACTATCCTCTGAAGTGCCTTGCTGTCGTAGGCCGAGGAATTGCCGTACCAGGCAGTGATGCAACCAGATGCTCTCAATGTTGCAGCTGTAGAACCTTATGAGGATCTCAGGTCCCATGCCAAATCTTTTTAGTTCCCTGAGGGGGAATAGGCTTTGTCGTGCCCTCTTCACGACTGTCTTGGTGTGTTTGGACCATTCTAGTTTGTTGTTGATGTGGACACCAAAGAACTTGAAGCTCTCAACCTGCTTCACTACAGCCCTGTCGATGAGAATGGGGGCGTGCTCAGTACTCCTTTTCCTGTAGTGCACAATCATCTCCTTAGTCTCGGTTATGTTGAGGGATAGGTTGTTATTCTGGCACCACCTGGCCAGGTCTCTGACCTCCTCCCTATAGTCTCGTCGATCAGGCCTACCACTGTTGTGTCATCTGCAAACTTAACGATGGTGTTGGAGTCGTGCCTGGCCATGCAGTCGTGGGTGAACAGGGAGTCTGAGGTCCGGAGCGCTCTGGAGCAGGTTTTCATCAATGATCTCTCTGTACTTTTCTCCATTCACCCATCCCTCAAACCTGACTAGTCTCCCAGTCCCTTCCACTGAAAAACATCCTCACAGCATGATGCTGCCGCCACCATGCTTCACCGTAGGGATGGTGCCAGGTTTCCTCCAGACATCACGCTTGTCATTCAGGCCAAAGATATCAATCTTGGTTCCATCAGACCAGAGAATCTTGTTTCTCATGGTCTGAGTCCTTCAGGTGCCTTTTAGCAAACTCCAAGCAGGCTGTCATGTGCCTTTTACTGAGGAGTGGCTTCAGTCTGAGGAGTGGCTTCACCTGTCTATATAAAGTCCCACAGTTGACAGTGCATGTCAGGGTAAAAACAAAGCCACATGAAAGTGTCGAGGCACAGATCTAGGGAAGGGTAGCAATACATGTCTGCAGCATTGAAGGTCCCCAAGAACACAGTGGCCTCCATCAATCTTAAAATAGAAGAAGTTCTTCCTCGAGCTGGCTGCCATAAAGGCCTGATTGGTGGAGTGCTGCAGAAATAGTTGTCCTTCTCCCATCTCCACAAAGGAACTCTGGAGCTCTGTCAGAGGGACCATCGGGTTCTTGGTCACCTCCCTGACCAAGACCCTTCTCCCCTGATTTGGCTGGGCAGCCAGCTCTAGGAAGAGTGTCGGTGGTTCTCAACTTCTTCTATTTAAGATTGATGGAGGCCACTGTGTTCTTGGGGACCTTCAATGCTGCAGACATTTATTGCTACCCTTCCCCATATCTGTGCCTCGACACTTTCATGTCTCGGAGCACTACGGACAATTCCTTCAACCTCATGGATTCGTTTTTTACCCTTGACATGCACTGTAAACTGTGGGACTTTATATAGACAGGTGTGTGTGCCTTTCCAAATCCTGTCCTATCAATTGTATTTACCACAGGTGGACTCCAATCAACTTGTAGAAACCTCTCAAGGATGATCAATGTAAACAGGATGCATCTGAGCTCAATTTCAAGTCTCATAGCAAAGGGTCTGAATACTGATGTAAATAAGGTATTTCTAAAAATCTGTTTTCGCTTTGTCCTTATGGGGTATTGTTTGTAGATTGCTGAGGAAATTGTTGTATGTAATCCATTTTAGAATGAGGCTGAAACGTAACAAAATGTGTGAAAAGTCAATACTTTACCAGGGCTCTGTATAGACCACACGCCCTCGTGCCTTATTGCTTAATTTGCCCTCATTTCTAATGGGATGACTGGGGTGTCAGTGTGGTGACAAGTGGGCCTGTTCTGACTGTCCCCTGTTAATGAGAAGGGGGTTGAGGGGTGGACCAACAGCCCCCTGGGCTCTGCTGTCACCCTGTTCTGATGGAGTCAGTCTGAGCCTGGTGAGGCCAGGGCTGGGGACTGGAGGACGGAGAGGCGAGCCTGCCGGCTATCCCCAGGGGCAGGGTGAGGGTTGCAAGGCAGCTGTCCGGTAATTAGTCCCCTCCCTGGTGCCTGCCCCCTGGCATCTGCGAGGGCAGCAGATAACACCTCAGTGGCCCTTGTCCAGCACTCGGGGACGCAGATCAGTGAGATTCATTACGCTTCATTTAACGACACACAGGAGCACACACACACACAAAAACACATCTACTACACACACTAAGTGCACACATGCGCATGTGTACTTAAAAAGTGTGGACCTACACATACAAATGCAAATACAGATATAGTAATTAAAGTGAATATACACAACACACGCACATACAAACACACTCCAGCAAACATAAACGTACAGTCTACTGTACAAACTAGAGACCTACATAAACCCAGTCCTCCTTTCTCCAGGTCTTCCTCGAGCCCGTTTTAGTGCTCCTCCTTGATTTGTCGCCCTCCTGTAGTGCACAGGACTAAATTGTCTGAGAGCTCCCAATGGCCTCGAGTGCACTGACCATAAACTCCAGACACAATATCTGACCTTAAGAAAACAATGGTGTCTTTCCCTGAATGTCCTAAAAAGCCTTCTCAGACTGAAAGGGGACTCAGGCCCCATCAATGCATCCGTTCGGATATATGCTCACTAAAAGAGACTCTGCATTTACAGTGTTTTTGTTTTTACTTGCCCATGCCTTTCTCAAAAGCAGTTATTGTTCACCGAGTAGCCTATTACCGGTCACGGGACAAACCAAACTGTGCCCTTATCAGAGAGAGGGTTTACTCCCTCCCCTCTAGCATCCTCATCTACCTATTTCTCCATCCTTCTCTTTAATGCCCTTCACTATTCTGGTGTCCCTGAAACTGTCCGTCTGCCTCACTATTCCTGTCTCTATCCCTCTTTACCCCCCTCCCAAGTCTTTCTTCCCACTTGTCATCCTTTCTTTCTCTAACTCTCCCCATAATAAGTCCCCCCAGCCGGCCCAACGGAGTCAGTGACAGCCTCAGTCCCCACTTCTAAACCCCTTTCTCCCACTTCTAACCCCCTTTCTCCCACTTCTAACCCCCTTCTTCCCGTTCTAACCCCCTTTCTCCCACTTCTAACCCCCTTTCTCCCCACTTCTAACCCAATTTCTCCCCACTGCTAACCCCATTTCTAACCCCATTTCTCCCCACTTCTAACCCCATTTCTCCCCACTTCTAACCCCATTTCTCCCCACTTCTAACCCCATTTCTCCCCACTTCTAACCCCATTTCTCCCCACTTCTAACCCCATTTCTCCCCACTTCTAACCCCATTTCTCCCCACTGCTAACCCCATTTCTCCCCACTTCTAACCCCATTTCTCCCCACTTCTAACCCCATTTCTCCCCACTTCTAACCCCATTTCTCCCCACTTCTAACCCCATTTCCCCCCGTTCTAACCCCTTTCTCCCCGTTCTAACCGGTGTCATCTCCCTTCGAGCGTTTGAGGGCCTCAGTCTCACTTGGAGGGAGAGTCTAAGTGTCCTTGGGTTGAAAGGGGCTCCTGAAGAGCTAACAGCAAGGAGGTATGACTAATGGGGAAAACCGTGACCAAACAAGACAAATGGTTTGGACCAACTGCATTACCGAAGTGACAGCGCTCAGTATAACTTGGTCATTTTCATCTGTGACTCATTTGGAAACAAAATGGCGGACATAACTTTCTTGACGATATGAAAAGGGGCAGATATCAAATCTGCCAGAGCCCAAAAGCAAGCAAAAGGGATTCTCAGCTTTTTCTTATTATTGTTGCCGCATGTCTTATTTTTGAAAAAACAAAAACAAAGTGAATGCAGAGCAAATTTGTGAGCGTGAGAAGAACATGTTCTGATGCAATGCTGCAGTTTTAACTTTCAAACATCAATGGAAACTAACTACATGGGCCCGAATAGACTAGGGAACAGTTCTTGGCAAGTTAAAACAAAGATAGAATCAAACGGAAGACACTGAGGCACATTGGTTTGTTCTGAGATTTAAATTAGAACTGTCAACATGTGCCTGGATCTGTGAAACATAAAACCTAAATACCACACTTCAAACATGGGCCTATCAAAAACTTTGAAAATAATTTCCACAAAACCTGATCTGAATAAAGTCTAAATAAAGCGTAGTCTTCTCAATATCTGAGAAGTACATTTTTCATGGAAGACGGGGTCATCAATTCTACAGTGCTCTCCTGTACTGAGCCTTAGTATCCTGCTGTAGCATACATTATTACGAGAGTTCTTGAAGGAATACCAGGGGTACACCTCTGTTTCATGGAATTACACAAATTCAGCTCCAATATTGCAAAGATAGTCCTAACTAATTAGTTCTCTTTCCAATGTCACTAATCACAGTTTTCTGAAAACTTGCCAGAGGGTTGACAGACAAAATGATGGCAGGAGAAACAAACATTGAAATCCAGCAGGTTGGTACAGATTTTTGGCCTAATTTTGTCTCAGGAGATGTTTTTGCATGCGCTGACTAAATGTGCTGTAGTTTGAGTTGTGTGGTCGATGTAGGGCTGGGCAATGGGGCGGCAGGGTAGCCTAGTGGTTAGAGCGTTGGACTAGTAAGCGAAAGGCTGCAAGTTCGAATCCCTGAGCTGACAAGGTACAAATCTGTCATTCTGCCCCTGAACAGGCAGTTAAACCACTGTTCCTAGGCCGTCATTGAAAATAAGAATTTGTTCTTAACTGACTTGCCTAGTAAAATAAAGGTAAAATTAAAAAATTAAAATTAAAAATGTGTCCTAAAAATCATATCTGCATTTTTTTGATTATATCTAGACTTTGTTTGCGCAATTTAAAAAAACACTAATACAATAATTTATTTTATCAAAATAGTTTAACCTGCTTTTTTGCTATAATCACTGATCTGCATTTCAAATCTGTCTGAGAAAATGTATTTTCTGTTACAAATTTAACCAGAACCATGCACATCCACTAATAATGACCAGCTACTAGTAGCAGGCATTATTGAAAATGAACACAGGTTTCAAACAATCTCTCAAGCACAAGCCCACATGCTAGTGAGAAGCCAGCTTATCTCTATATTTAACGCCAACTTGGATCCATTTGCTCGCAAACATGGTAGAACTGTTATGAATACACCCTCCTTTTTCAGAATGAAAAAAGTTAGTTAGTATTTTTATGCACTATGCAAATTTATAAAACACCGATTGGACAGCGAGCAGATGACAGTCTGTGGCTAAAATGCTGCTAGTAGTACAAAAACTGAGCATACATTTTCCACAATCATGTTCATTGACACTTGTCTGCTCTGTTCTACATTTTTGGAGTTGAGTCTTAAAAAAATTGTTAGAAAAGTTCTTCTCCATTATAGTAAAATAATGTCTTTAAGCGTTTCGGTGTCCATATGACCAATTCTGTTCGACCAAATGCAATTAGCAAGTTTAAACTGTTTGTTGTCAGAGCTGAAGTTATCTTTTGTCGTTGTTGTTGTGCGTGTCAGGAAGAGGAGCTTGGTGTCAGGAGGAGGGGCTTGGTGTCAGGAGGAGGGGCTTGGTGTCTGTGCATGAGTAGGAAGGTGCACAGTGCACACAGCACAGAAGAAGACGAGACCATAAAGACAACACTGAAACAAAAACAAAAAAACAACCAATTCTGTATAATCGACAGGCCCTAGGTCGATGTTTGTGAACTGCTTTCATTGGTAGTGCATTCGTAGTCAGTGGATAGAGGTCAATTCTGGAATATATTTACAGATCAATTTCAACCTCAATCAAGTTCAACATGAAGGTCAGATTGGTCCAATCCAAAACAGCCCTTGTTTTTGAGTCTCCATAATGCATCAACAGTACTACTCTACCTTATGAAGTACTGCCATGTTCAGTATTACTTTCAAACCCTCGCTATTGTACAGCCATATTGTACCAGGTCCACTTACACGGGGCAGACGCAAATGAAATATCACTATCCCAGCCCTATTGTATGCATTTGACTTCAAAAGACCGCTTGTAACTCTTCGGCTCATTTCTTTATAAATACTGCAAGGCCTCTCGTTGCTCCACGCTGTGTTAAAGTCAAGGAGTCATTGCTTCCTCAGAGAGGGGAAAATACATCAAAATCTCCCGGGAACAGCCAGGCAGAGCAGCTTTCTCCCAGTGAGGGGAGAGGAAAGTGACAGAGTTTGCAGGTTGCGTGTTATTGTTGAGGTTTCTCTTCTTGCCCTTTTTCCTCCATCTCTGTACCTGCTATTTTTGTCTGCAGACCCAATTTTTTATTTTATGGAGAATGGCGCTTGGGCCATTACACAGCTACAATGCCAGCTAAATTCTGTCGCAAATGGCTCCATAAAACTTTCCTAGACATCCACAGGAACTACCTCACCAGAATAAAAATCTATTACTTCGCCCTAACTTATTATGGAGGAAACTTCCGGAATTGATTTTGACACATTCCGCGATTAGTTTTGTCTTTGGAATAAGTTGGGAGTTTTTAGTGGCACACAGAACTTTTTTCCTCCCTTTCCAGTTGTGAAAAGGCCTGGCCTCTACCACAAGTAGATAGAAGGAGTCATCGCAAAGCAGTGCCTTAAGTCTTTCAGAGGGAGTGCTTTGACAGTAAGAGATATTAGCCGACTTTCAAAGTGATTCCCCTGGCTCTCAGCTAAAGCACGGCTAACAATGCTTTTCTTATGAGAGAAGAGAAGAGAGGGAGGAGAGGCTGGCTGCCACAGAAGAGGTGTGAAATGAATTATTCCGAGGTCATCTGCCGAGTCCCACGGACCCGACAGCCAGGACAAATCCAGCAGGTGTTCCAAGCGCGCCTGTCCAGTCGGTGGAAAATGATTCCCCCTCTCTTGCTCTCTTTTTTTCCCGCTTGTTCACAGCCGCACACTGTAAGACATCTACAAAGATTTATGAATTAAAGCTTGAACTTAGCATTGCCCCCCCCCCTCCTCTCCTACAGCTGACTGAAGTCTGGACTTTTTTTATCTGTTGTATTGGAGACAGTAACATTAGTAATCTCTAGAAATTATACATTTTTTATGTTTAGCTTGAATAATATCATTCAAAAGTATGCATTAAGGGGTTCCCAAACCTTTTCGGCCCACGATCACATTTAGTTAACTGAAAAATGTCCCGACCCACACCATGTGAAGAAAAGTATGTAATTAACAGCCAAAGATTCCTTCTTTTTTTTCTCGGAGTTTGGCAGTCAATTGAAAAACAATCTAACAGTATTTGATCGTCTTCTCAACTCACCATCACATACTTTTAATGTCGGGCTATGTCAGTCAATTCCAAATGAGTCTGACACAACGTCTTTTATCTGACCACCACTAATGAGATGGGTGTGCTTGAAGCATGCCGAGTCGGAGCTGCTCAAAGTCAGGGGGCGTAGTTGACAGTGCGCACCTCATTTCTGCTCTCACATCCAACCTGGATTGATATTTGGTTTTAATGCAGACAACACAGATATGGCGAAGGGGCATGCTTGCATCCCCTGCATGCTTGCATCACGTTTACCAAATACGTCCGTTTCATAGGCAAGGAGACATTTTCTTTTCATTACAAAGTCAACCAAAGTCTGTTTTTTTTTACATCCATTGTGAATGACAACAGTTCCTCTCTCAATGCGAAAAATCATTCCAACACCCCCGCGCCTCGATAACCACCAAGCCTCGGTGTGAAATAGAATGTTGTCATTCCCTGATCCCATATCTCCACATAGCTTTGCAAACAGGAGTGCGGAGTGGGTGTGTTTGATGTAGTTTAAAATCAAAGTTAGCTACTGCAGTTCTGTGCTCAGCTCTTTTGCCGCCAGTTGCTCTCGGTGTTTCATACAATGCGTCCATATGGCAGAGAGAGACACATTCATAACTAGAGTGCAAAGGCCTGCCCACCGTCCCGCCATAGATGGAGCCCTAACTGTGCAGAGGCCTGCCCACCGTCCCGCCATAGATGGAGCCCTAACTGTGCAGAGGCCTGCCCACCGTCCCGCCATAGATGGAGCCCTAACTGTGCAGAGGCCTGCCCACCGTCCCGCCATAGATGGAGCCCTAACTGTGCAGAGGCCTGCCCACCGTCCCGCCATAGATGGAGCCCTAACTGTGCAGAGGCCTGCCCACCGTCCCGCCATAGATGGAGCCCTAACTGTGCAGAGGCCTGCCCACCGTCCCGCCATAGATGGAGCCCTAACTGTGCAGAGGCCTGCCCACCGTCCCGCCATAGATGGAGCCCTAACTGTGCAGAGGCCTGCCCACCGTCCCGCCATAGATGGAGCCCTAACTGTGCAGAGGCCTGCCCACTGTCCCCCAATAGATGGAGCCCTAACTGTGCAGAGGCCTGCCCACCGTCCCGCCATAGATGGAGCCATAACTGTGCAGAGGCCTGCCCACCGTCCCGCCATAGATGGAGCCATAACTGTGCAAAAGCCCACCATTCAATCCCATGGAATAATTGTTTTTCGTCATTATAGCCACACAGCACATTGAACATCATCGGTGCTGTTTCATGCTCTGGAATCGTGAGACAGAACAATATGTCCTCGTGAATAGTATGCAGTCAATGCACAGGCATCTCGGCCCTCACAGCTAACGTCCATTTGGAGAGCATAAACTGGGGAGTTTGAGTCGTTCAATCAGTCGTTCAGTCAGTTTCCTCTTGATTTCTAGCAATAGCATAAATTCTTCATTTAACAGTGTTACCTGACAAAGGTATTGATGTGAGTTTATGTGCCTCTACCTCCCCACACATTGTTTTCACCATATCAATTGCAGACGGTAATATACAAGCCTCTGAAAAAGTGTGTGGTTTCATAGCGTAGCAGGACTAGCAATTTACTGTGAGAATGATTAAAGTGCAAGTACAATCTTCTCCCATGACAATATTATGAAATAAATTCAGGATTTAGGAAATAATTTTCATATCAGGCGACCCCTAGTTTGAGGACCGCTGCATTAAGGTTCTAATAGAATGTGGTAAAAACTAATGTAGACATTAATAAATACATTTCTATATCTTCTCAAATGTGGTTTTTACAATGGTGGGGGGAGTGCAGAGAAGGAAACGCTTTGATGCCCAGACTTGTCATTTCCAATGATCCCATTTGTAGAATCGTCAGGGTTTCTCTAGAAAAGCTCACAGAAACGATCTCCGTCCGCGGTCCCAGGTGGATGCCTTCATCATCTGTGCGAAAGGGCTGAAAAGATGTTTACACACACAGGCTCTGTACATAGATTTGTTTTTAAAGGCATTTATTCCCCAGACTGCACCTGGGGTTGGCTGGCTAGAGACACGCAGATGGAAAGGAAAGGGAAAGGAAAATACCTAGTCAGTTGCACAACTGAATGTATTCAACTGAAATGTGTCTTCCGCATTTAACCCAACCCCAGCCTCTCTGAATCAGAGAGGTGCGGGGGTGTATGAGTATTGACCAATGATTTATGAATACGCTAGATGACTGATAGGGTGCGCTGTGTTGAAGCCACCGCGCCTCCATCTTGGTAGCCTCGTATGAGCCATCCTGGTTTCACTACACAGATACACTCTGAAAGCGACCAGATTCAAAACATTTGAGGCCCTCTCTCTCCTCCCAACATATGGCCGGACCGATCAGCGTCGTCTGATAATCTGTGGGGGTGGTTTAGTTGATGATGACAACTCGAAGCGCCTGAGGTTGAAGTAAAAAAATATAGAATCATAACAAACATGGCTGCTCTTGAGGAGGTTGGTGTTGGAGCAGTTATATCAGAACTAACTTCATTGAAAGAACCGCAAATAACTGCATTTGAAGGCTTTTCTCAGAGAAGATGGGTTCGCCAAGAGCTTGATTTACCAGCAAGCTCCGCTAGTAGTCAAGAAAATGGGATGGATCGAGATCCCAATTCTCGTTGTGTTGAACTCCTATCGAGCAGTTCGCTTCCAAGCTAGCTATAGTGAATAAGTAAAAAGGAAATGCTTGAAAATGGCCATATGAGAACTTATTCCTATTCTATTAAACAAAATTATGATACCTTTTCAATTGGTTTACCATCTTGCTGAAATACAGTTGAAGTCGTCAGTTTACATATACCTTAGCCAAATACATTTAAACTCAGTTTTTCACAATTCCTGACATTTAATCCTAGAAAGAATTCCCTGTCTTAGGTCAGTTATGATCACCACTTTTGTGAAATGTGGTGAAATGTGAAATGTCAGAATAATATTTCAGCTATTATTTCTTTCATCACATTCCCAGTGGGTCAGAAGTTTACATACACTCAATTAGTACTTGGTAGCATTGCCTTTAAAATGTTTAATTTGGGTCAAACTTTTCAGGTAGCCTTCCACAAGCTTCCCACAATAAGCTGTGTGAATTTTGGCCCATTCCTCCTGACAGAGCTGGTGTAACTGAGTCAGGTTTGTAAGTCTCCTTGCTCGCACAAGCTTTTTCAGTTCTGCCCACAAATGTTCTATAGGATTGAGGTCAGGGCTTTGTGATGGCCACTCCAATACCTTGACTGTTGTCCTTAAGCCATTTTGCCACAACTTCGGAAGTATGCTTGGGGTCATTGTCCATTTGGAAGACCCATTTGCAAACAAGCTTTAAATTCCTGACTGATGTTTTGAGATGCTTATATATATCCACATTTTCCATCCTCATGAAGCCATCTATTTTGTGAAGTGCACCAGTCCCTCCTGCAGCAAAGCACCCCCACAAAATGATGCTGCCACCCCAGTGCTTCATGGTTGGGATGGTGTTCTTTGGCTTGCAAACATCCCCCTTTTTCTCCAAACATAACGATGGTCATTATGGCCAAACAGTTCTATTTTTGTTTCATCAGACCAAAAGACATTTCTCCAAAAAGTACGATCTTTGTCCCCATGTGCAGTTGCAAACAGTGGTCTGGCTTTTTTATGGCGGTTTTGGAGTAGTGGCTTCTTCCTTGCTGAGCGGCCTATCAGGTTATCCCGTTTTACTGTGGATATAGATACTTTTGTACCTGTTTCCTCCAGCATCTTCACAATGTCCTTTACTGTTGTTCTCAGATTGATTTGCACTTTTTGCACAAAAGTGCATTCATCTCTAGGAGACAAAATGCATCTCCTTCCTGAGTGGTATGACAGCTGCGTGGTCCCATGGTGTTTATATTTGCGTACTATTGTTTGGACAGATGAACGTGGTACCGTCAGGCGTTTGGAAATTGCTCCCAAGGATGAACCAGACTTGTGGAGGCCTACAATTCTATTCTGAGGTCTTGGCTGATTTATTTTGATTGTTCCAGGATGTCAAGCAAAGAGGCACTGAGTTTGAAGAAGGCCTTGAAATACATCCACAGGTACACCTCAATTGACTCAAATTATGTCAATTAGAGGGAGCACCCCACCACAGCAGAGGGAGCACCCCCCTTATCCACATCGACGGGACAGTAGTGGAGAGGGTAGTAAGTTAAGTTCCTCGGCATGCACATCACAGACAAACTGAATTGGTCCACCTACAAAGACAGCGCTGTGAAGAAGGCGCAGCAACAACTCTACAACCTCAGGAGGCTGAAGAAATTTGTCTCATCACCAAAAGCACTCACAAACTTCTAGATGCACGATCGAGAGCATCCTGTCGGGCTGTATCACCGCCTGGTACGGCAACTGCTCCGCCCACAACTGTAAGGCTCTCCAGAGGGTAGTAAGGTCTGCACAACGCATCACCAGGGGCAAACTACCTACCCTCCAGGACACCTACACCACCTGTCACAGGAAGGCCATAAAGATCATCAAGGACAACAACCACCCGAGCCACTGCCTGTTCACCCCGCTATCATCCAGAAGGCGAGGTCAGTACAGGTGCATCAAAGCAGGGACCGAGAGACTGAAAAACAGCTTCTATCTCAAGGCCATCGGACTATTAAACAGCCACCACTAACATTGAGTGGCTGCTGCCAACATACTGACTCAACTCCAGCAACTTGAATAATGGAAATTGATGGTAATTGATGTAAAAATGTATCACTAGCCACTTTAAACAATGCCACTTAATATAATGTTGACATACCCTACATTACTCATCTCATATGTAAATGTATATACTGTACTCTCTATCATCTACTGCATCTTGCCATCTTTATGTAATACATGTATCACTAGCCACTTTAAACTATGCCATTTTATGTTTATATACCCTACATTACTCATCTCATATGGATATACTGTACTCTATACCATCTACTGCATCTTGCCTATGCCGTTCTGTACCATCACTCATTCATATATCTTTATGTACATATTCTTTATCCCTTTACACTTGTGTGTATAAGGAAGTAGTTGCGGAAATGTTAGATTACTCGTTGGTTATTACTGCATTGTCAGAACTAGAAGCACAAGCATTTCACTACACTTGCATTAACATCTGCTAACCATGTGAATGTGACAAATCCAATTGGATTTGATGATTTGATCCGAAGCTTCTAAAGCCATCACATAATTTTCTGTAATTTTCCAAGCTGTTTAAAAGGCACAGTCAACTCAGTGTATGTAAAACTTCTGACCCACTGGAATTGTGATACAGTGAATTATAAGTGAAATAATCTGTCTGTAAACACGCTTTGCAACAGAAACCAATTACTCCAAACAGAAAATACAAACGGTAGTTTCTACTGGACAAATTCAGGTAGGTCCCTCACCATTTCGTCTGGTTCTTAAACAGTTTCCGTAATGAACACACCCTGGTCTAGTGAAGGGGACAACAAATCAACAACATTTTGAGGCTCAGACTTTTAAACAGCAGAGCTGTTTAAAACCCAACCAGCCAAGGAGTTCCCTGGTTTTAACAGAACAATTGTATCAAAAGTGAAGTACAGTGAGTTGTGGGAGTGAATGAGGTCCAAACTGAAGCAGTGGAGAAATGTTCCTGTTTGATTTGAAACAACTTGGGAGCCAGGCTAGCTTGGGATATGCTTGGCTTAGTCTGACCATCAAAACCCTGTCTGAGGTAGACAGTGATTGAGAGTTAATTAGCAGGAGCAGGCTAAATCAACTAATATTGTCACTAAATATTTCTTATGGATCTGTATTGGTATTTATCAGTAAAACGTTATATCTGCTTTTCTCTGTATAAACTTTCCATATATACAGTTGAAGTCGGAAGTTTACATAAACTAGTTTTAATGACTCCAACCTAAGTGAGTCAACCACACCTACTCATACAAGGGTTTTAATTTATTTTTAGTATTTTCTACATTGGAGAAGAATTGGTAAGACATCAACACTATGAAATAACACATATGGAATCATGTAGTAACCATAAAAGTGTTAAACAGATCAAAATATATATGATGTTTGAGATTCTTCAAAGTAGCCACCCTTTGCCTTGATGACAGCTTTGCACACTCTTGGCATTCTCTCAACAGGCTTCACGAGGTAGTCACCTGGAATGCATTTCAATAACAAGGCACACCTGTTAAAAAGGTTCATTTCTGGAATGTATTTCCTTCTTAATACATTTGAGCCAATCAGTTGTGTTGTGACAAAGTAGGGGTGGTATACAGAAGATAGCCCTATTTGGTAAAAGACCAAGTACATACTATGGCAAGAACAACTCAAATAAGCAAAAAGAAATGACAGTCCATCATTACTTTAAGATATGGTCAGTCAATACGGAACATTTCAATAGCTTTATTCAAGTGCGGTTGCAAAAAACATCCAGCGCTATGATGAAACTGGCCCTCGTGAGGACCGCCACAGGAAAGGAAGACCCAGAGTTAACTCTGCTGCAGAAGATAAGTTCATTCGAGTTAACTGCTCCTCAGATTGCAGCCCAAATAAATGCATCACAGAGTGCAAGTAACAGACACATCTCAACATCAACTGTTCAGAGGAGACTGAGTGAATCAGGGCTTCATGGTTGAATTGCTGCAAAGAAACCACTACTAAAGGACACCAAAAAGAAGAAGAGACTTGCTTGGGCCAAGAAACATGAGCAATGGACATTAGACTGGTGGAAATCTGTTCTTTGGTCTGATGAGTGCAAATTAGAGATTTTTGTGAGATGTTTTTCAACAGGACAATGACTCAAAACACACCTCCAGGCTGTTTCAGGGCTATTTGATCAAGAAGGGGAGTGATGGAGTGGCTGCATCAGATGACCTGGCCTCCACAATCACCCAACCTCAACCCAATTGAGAGGGTTTGGGATGAGTTGGACCGCAGAGTGAAGGAAAAGCATCCAACAAGTGCTCAGCATATGTGGGAACTCCTTCAAGACTGTTGGAATAGCATTCCAAAAACCTAAAATATATTTCGATTTGTTTAACAGTTTTTTGCTTATTACATGATTCCATGTGTTATTTCATAGTTTTGCTGTCTTCACGATTGTTCTACAAAGTAAATAGTACCTATAAATTAAAACCCTTAAATGAGTAGGTGTGTCCAAACGTTTGACTGTACACGTCTGGATTCCCTTTTCCCGCTCTATATTCAAATGCCAGTATGCATTCTACAAACGGTGGAATATACCAAATATAATAACAACACAACAACTGATGGCAGCAGCAAAGTACTGTAGCTAACTAGATAGCTAACCTCTGTAGCTAGCCTGCGAGCTAGCAAACAACGCAAAAGCGATTGCAAACGGTTTAGCATATCTCTAGCCAAACAAAACATTGCTTTTCTAAATATTAGTTAGCTGGCTCACATGAGGCCAGCAAACCCAGTCCTCACACACTAGGAACATATTTCCTCCAACATTTATAATGAAAAGGTGTCTCTCGGTCCCAAAACAAAAGTTTCCTGGAGACTTGTGGGAGGAATGCTGATGTTGCCCAATGTATGTGCTTTCGGTAGCCTAATTGCATCCAGACTGAGGGAGAATCTGCACACAAAGCATCCCTGACCCCTTCCCGAAGTGGTCAGCCAAATCTGAACAATCTGACCACAACGCGTCTTTTGTGCGTCTAGACCTGTCTTTTCAATGCAATCTTCGTATTCTGATAGCAGCAGTCAAATGTAAGTGTCAAGTGTAAACACGACCCTAGAGGCTCTCAACGCAGCATGACAGAGATATTGTCCTGTTAAATGATGGGAAATCAGCTGGTTAAGCTTTCTCTTGAATGTGAGTGCTACAGGATAGGGTTGAGAAGGAAGTGAAAATTATCAGGGTGCATATTTCAGAAGTTACAAACAGGGGGGACCTGATCCTCGATCAGCACTCCTACACTAAGACGCTTTTCTGAATATGGTCCCAGACCATAAACTGGCACTGGTTTAATTTGGTAGCAATGTTTACTCAGCCTCTTTGGCAATGGATCAGAGTTCTCCCAACTTTTCAAATGAGATCTCTGAAGGCTGGCTCCCCTTTTGCAACAAGAGTCTAGATTAGAAAGTATAACAATAACATTCATAGGTATGGGCTTGCAAACAGGAGACATCATACTGTCTATTATTCTCCGTAACTTTGTAACGTTAGTTTAGAGCAAGGCATATAGCTACCAGCTAAAATTTGCTAACTAGCTTATTATCTTTAAGAAGGTCTGGTACTTATGCACTACTAGCTAGCTAATGTAAGGACTTCAATTCAACATAGCGCAGGCTCGTTTGACATCTAATTATGTAGTTATATTTACTATGTGTATGAGACAAACGTTTAATTCATTCCATTTTCTTGACCACTCAGCAGAGGTATCTTGTAAATCAAGCTCTTGGCGAACCCCAGTCAGGAAAATAACGAAACATCTCTCAAGAAAAGCCTTCAATGCAGTTATTTGCTGTTCTTTCAATTAAGTTATGCCCTCCAGTTCTGATATAGCTGCTCCAACACCAACCTCAAGAGAAGCCATTGTTGTTATGATTTGACTCCGACTACAGGCGCTTATCATTGTCGTTATCAACTAAACCACCCCCACAGATTATCAGAGGACGCTGATTGTTCCGGCCAAATGGTGGGAGAAGAGGGAGGGGCTCAAACGGTTTGCATCTGGTCGTGTCCAGCCTTAATCCGTGTAGAGAAATAGAATGTAAACTCGAGAGATTAGGGTGGTTCATATGAGGCTACCAAGATAGAGGTGCGGTGCCTTCAACACAGCGCCCCCTATCGGCCATCTAGTGTATATATAAATAACTGGTCAATACACCAATCTCCGTGCTCCTGCCAGCCAACCCTCGGGTGCAGTCAACAACAAAAAAGCCTTTAAAAATCTATGTACATAGCCTGTGTGTGTAAACATCTTTTAAGTCCTTTTGCACAGATAGGCATCCACCTGGGACCGCGGAGGGCGATCGTTTCTGTAAGGTTTCTCGAGAATCCCTGACGATTCTAGAAATGGGTCAGTGGAAATGACAAGTCCGTGTATCAAAGCGTTTCCCTCGAAACATTTGACGCATTTGTTTCAAGGTCACCCCTTCCAAAAGAGAAACAAGAGAGGAGGGAAGGAGGTTGCTGGTGAAAAACATTTCAACAACATGGTTTCCCTATGGGGAAATCAAGAATAAAATGAGTTTTTATAAAAGAAACAGTTTGTCAATTTATTCTCAAGTTTGATCAATTATGGCCATTTTGGGGAATGAAACATGGTGAATTAACAACACAGAATAACAGTGAGTATTGTAGGGGTGACCTCAACAATATATTTGCTGGTTCATACCATCACCAGGTCACAATACAGATGTTGGGTCTTCATTTGATTACCATGTTGCAGGAGAACTTTACTGCAATGCAGGACATTTTAAACATGTGGTGTATGAGGTTTAAAAAGGCTTCTGAAGTTTGCAAAATCCACTTGGAAAATTCAGACTTGATTTTCCCTTACAAAAAAAGGATCAACCTCTACAAAAAGTTCCACTAATTATAATCCACATAATAATTCACATTTCCTGTTGCTGCAAGATTATTTTTCTGCTGTAGCAAACTGGCTCAAATTAAGATCCTATATCTGTATGCCGTAAAATAATAGTGTATGGCGTGTAAAGACAAAGACAATCTTTTACTATGGCGACAGAGGCCTGTTACACTGCTCTGCATTGATTTGCACATTAATGCCTTTGTTCTGCTTCAGAAAATTCTCCATTATTATCATCATTTTGACCTGTCCCACATTGGATAATTGCCACAGATAGGTTAGATTCCCACTTCTGCATATTTCAGCCAAAGCCACTTCTTTCGCATGGATGGTCTGCTCAGCCCTAACTCTTCCACTATAATTGACGTGGATAGATATAGATATATATATAGTGACAATGTGGATTGACTGTTGTTGCGGTTGCCCCGTCATAATTTATGTGCGCTTTATGTAATCTCCTCGGTCACTCTCAAATCGAAAGAGTGGGAGACCCACTCTTTCACCTCCATCTTTTTTTATCAAAAAGACATGTGGAAATCTGGGAGTGTAAGGCCTCTACAAAAACCAATGCCTCTTTCCTCCTCTGCAATTAAGGGCCATTCTTTAATGGAGAACTAAGTGGAAATAAAAACTAGTCAACATCAATAATTAAATGGCAAGAACGACAGTGACAAAGTTAAATAGTCAACTTTTTGTGCTTTGTTTTCCTACTTGGGGAAAAGTAGATATATTTGCCGTATGTTTGAGGTTGGGCCTCGTCTGAGGTGGTGGTATATTTGCCCGTTAAGAAGTGAAGGGCATTTCCCTCAGACTCCTGATGCATGTTAGAGGAGACTGGCAGGTTGAGACGATGGGAGGGGAGAACACTATACTCATCATCACATAGTCAGTACACACACGCCCGCCTGTAGTACAGCACATTTTCCATTAACACCGCCCCCCTCCCTGACTAAAGACTGAAAATAGCACAGCTACTCTCACATAGTAGCCACCACACACAGACATGCTCACACAGATACACATGCATGCACATCTCACACACACACACTTCATACCGAGGGAATATAAATTAACCTGAGGTGCCATCAGCAATTAAGACTAATTTCAAAAACGTTCAACATTTCATATTCTAACGTGCTCCCATTAGCAGAATCAAGCAACAACAAATGTTTTTTCCCCGCATGATAATAGCGACAAGTCCTCGGCGTGTGGATAAATTAAGGGAAAACACATAAGTCCTGATTGAATTTTCTAGATATCACCGGATGACACTTTGCCAACCTTCAGGGTTCCAGGCCTCTGATCCGATTTTGAAGGGAGGTATCCAGAAATGTGCATATTCAGCTAACCTCCCCCTGAAAACCCTCCAATGCCTTTAGATGAATCACTATTAGCTAAACCCCGTCTGTTAATTACATTTTCTCTAATGGCGTGACGCCACCTTTTTGGAGATGGTGGATACATTAATATTCAGTAGTTCTTCCTCTCACCATCAGAACGTTGGTATAATTGGAGTGGATGAGTTCCAAATATATTAAGACAATGTTGCATCAAAAGAAGTGGGCTTCCTAGGTCAGGCCTCTGGAGAGGGCTTTAATTCCCAACATCCAAAGCATTGAATCTGTGGCATCATCATGCTATATTCTCCTTACAGTAGCATCACCCTCAGCAGGTCAGAGATACCGGAAGCATCCGGTTTTCAGGGATACAGCCATTCCTTTCCCACTGAAAACCGGTGGTGGAGACCCCACTCAGACGTTTATTTTACGCCCGCTACGTTAGGTTACTCAGTAGTAGCAGCAGCTAAACATCTCCTGCACCTCTGAGTCGACATGCACACGGCACACACACAAACACCACACAATTTAATACATTCATCTCCCCCTCCGCATAAGCTTTGTTGCATAATCACCAACAGCTCAAGTGATCTCATTAGTCGAGTGGGAAAATAGATAAAAACGGCAGTGATTCTTACAGCACCCCTGTTAGGTTTCAAGAATTACAGCACCCCTGTTAGGTTTCAAGAATTACTGCACCCCTGTTAGGTTTCAAGAATTACTGCACCCCTGTTAGGTTTCAAGAATTACTGCACCCCTGTTAGGTTTCAAGAATTACTGCACCCCTGTTATGGTTTCAAGAATTACAGCACCCCTGTTATGGTTTCAAGAATTACAGCACCCCTGTTATGGTTTCAAGAATTACTGCACCCCTGTTAGGTTTCAAGAATTACTGCACCCCTGTTATGGTTTCAAGAATTACAGCACCCCTGTTAGGTTTCAAGAATTACTGCACCCCTGTTAGGTTTCAAGAATTACTGCACCCCTGTTAGGTTTCAAGAATTACTGCACCCCTGTTAGGTTTCAAGAATTACTGCACCCCTGTTAGGTTTCAAGAATTACTGCACCCCTGTTAGGTTTCAAGAATTACTGCACCCCTGTTAGGTTTCAAGAATTACTGCACCCCTGTTAGGTTTCAAGAATTACAGCACCCCTGTTAGGTTTCAAGAATTACAGCACCCCTGTTAGGTTTCAAGAATTACTGCACCCCTGTTAGGTTTCAAGAATTACTGCACCCCTGTTAGGTTTCAAGAATTACAGCACCCCTGTTAGGTTTCAAGAATTACAGCACCCCTGTTAGGTTTCAAGAATTACAGCATCCCTGTTAGGTTTCAAGAATTACAGCACCCCTGTTAGGTTTCAAGAATTACAGCGCCCGGTGAAATTGATGTGGTAAATTGGCAGAGACAGATGCAAAAAAGAATAACCAGTCATTAAAGCAATATGTTAATAAAAATTAAAAGCAAGTTATGAAGACAAAATGGGCCATTTGAGAGGCGCTGACTGCGTTTCGACCGTGTGCGGCATATGGCCCAATCAGATGGCGTTGATGTCAATTACCACGGCGTCCATTAGCGTCGAGTGTTCGGCGAAGAGCGAGGAGTCAATTTTGTCATGTCAGGCAGTTCAATTCCACATTAGGGAATGACCCTGGGAAGGTCTTTGGGTTCAGCTCTGCTTTTAGCTGCTGCTCGGGCTAAATGTTCCCGATGCATGATACATTAAACACAGTGCTTTATGAAGCCAGCCTGCGCCTCTAACAGTGGCAGTGTAGTCTCATATGACACAGACTCCACATTACCGCTTGTTCTGCCTAGAGTGCATTACTGCTGGCGTGATTGCATTAGCGACATGTTATTGAGGTATATGATGTAGGATGAAGTCAATTGGGCTAAATAAGGCTGTTGTGTTCTCTGTGTGTAGACGAACAGCAGGGTAACAGGTAACATCTGTAGAAAGGTCAGCTGAGCCTTTTCTGCCCATTGAAATACATTCATAAATTAAGCCTTTATGCTGTTTAACGTTTCATTTTTTTTGTGTTGTATCTAATCTAGTGATGCCAGGTCGCTCTCAAAAATATAAACAAAACAAGTCAAGTGTTGTTTTCATGAGCTGAAAAAAAAGAGGAAACAAATGTTCCATACGCAACAAAACGCATATTTCTCTCAAATTTTGTCCACAAATGTTTACAGACCTGTTAGTCAGCATGACCCCCTTGCCTAGGTAATCCATATCAAGAAGCTGATTAAACCGCATGATCATTACACAGGTGCACCTTGTGCTGGGGACAAAAGGCCACATTGTAATGTGCAGTTCTCACACAACACAATGCCATAGATGTCTCAAGTTGAGGGAGCATGCAATTGGCATGCTGACTACAGAAGTGTCCACCAGAGCTGCCAGAGAATTGACTGTTCATTTCTCTACCATAAGCCGCCTCCAAATGTCATTTTAGAGAATTTGGTATTACATCCAAAACGGCCTCACAACCGCAGACAACATGTAACCATGCCAGCCCAGGACCTCCATATTTGGCGTCTTCACCTGCGGGATCATCATTCACCAGCCACCCAGATAGCTGATGAAACAGGAGTATTTCTGTCTATAGTATAGCCCTTTTGTGGGGAAAACTCATTCTGATTGGCTGGGCCTAGCTCCCAAGTGGGTGGGTATATGCTGTGCCCCTGCACATTCATGTGAAATCCATAGATTAGGGCCTTATGAATTTATTTAAATTGACTGATTTCTTTATATGAACTTTAACTCAGTAAAATCGTTGAAATTGTTGCATGTTGCGTTTATATTTTTGTTCGGAAAGTATGCAGACCCTTTGACCTGTTCCACATTTTGTAACGTTACAGCCTTATTCTAAAATGGATTAAATAGTTGTTTTCCCTCATCAATCTACACACAATATCCCATAATGACAACGCAAAAACAGGTTTCTAATAATAAATAATAATCACATTTCCATACACTACCATTCAAAAAGTTGACACATCTACTGATTCCAGGGTCTCTATTTTTTTACTATAACTATGTTTTTACTGTAGTGAAGACATCAAAAACTATGAAAAATAAGGAATCATGTAGTTAACCCCCCCCCCAAAAAAAAGTGTTAAACAAATCAAAATATACTTAAGAAGCAGCCACCCTTTGCCATGATGACAGCTTTGCACACTCCTGGCATTCTCTCAACAAGCTAGACAAGGATTGCTTTTGCAACAGTCTTCAAGGATATCCCACATATGCTGAGCACTTGATGGCTGCTTTTCCTTTACTCTGCGGTCCAACTTCTCCCAAACCATCTCAATTGGGTTGAGGTTGGGTGAATGTGGAGGCCAGGTCATCTGATGCAGCACTCCCATCACTCTCCTTCTTGGTCAAATAGCCCTTACACAAAATGATAGAGGGACTAAGTGCAAACCAGATGAGATGGTGTATCGCTGCAGAATGCTGTGGTAGCCATGCTGGTAAAAGTGTGCCTTAAATTCTAAGCACCGCCACACCCCCTCATCCATGCTTCACGGTGGGAACCGTTCACCTACTCTGCGTCTCAAAGACACGGCGGTTGGAACCAAAAATCTTACATTTGGACTCATCAGACCAAAGGACAGAAATCCACCGGTCTAATATCGATTGCTCGTGTTTCTTGGCCTAAGAAATTCTCTTCTTATTATTGGTGTCCATTGGTAGGGGTTTCTTTGCAGCAATTCGACCATGAAGGCCTGATTCACGCAGTCTCCTCTGAACAGTTAATGTTGAGATGTGTCTGTTACTTGAACTCTGTGAAGCATTTATTTTGGCAGCAGTCTGAGGTGCAGTTAACTCTAATGAACTAATCCTCTGGAGTAGAGGTAACTCTGGGTCTTCCTTTCCTGTGGCGGTCCTCATGACAGTCAGTTTAATCATAGCGCTTGATGGTTTTTGCGACTACACTTGAAACAAGTTTGTGTAATTTTTCGTATTGCCTGACCTTCATGTCTTAAAGTAATGGACAGTCATTTCAATTTGCTTATTTGAGATATTCTTGCCATAATATGTATAATATGAATCCCAAATATAAAACACATTTTGATTTGTTTAACACTTTTTTGGTTACTACATGATTCCATGTGTTATGTCATAGTTTATGTCTTCACTATTATTCTACAATGTAGAAAAACCCTGAAATTAGTAGGTGGTTCCAAACTGTGACTGGTACTGTAAGTATTCAGACCCTTTACGAAGTACTTTGTTGAAGCACATTTGGCAGCGATTACACCTTCGAGTCTTCTTGGGTATGATGCTACAAGTTTGGCACACCTGTATTTGGGGAGTTTCTCCCATTCTTCTCTGCAAATCCTCTCAAGCTGTGTTAGGTTGGATGGGGAGCGACACTGCACAGCTATTTTCAGGTCTCTCCAGAGATGTTAGATGTGTTTAAGTCCGGGCTCTGGCTGGACCACTCAATGACATTGAGACTGCTGTTGTCTTGGCTGTGTGCTTAGGGTCATTGTGGAGCAGGTTTTCATCAAGGATCTCTATGTATTTTGCTATGTTCATCCTTCCCTCAATCCTGACTAGTCTCCCAGTCCCTGCCGCTGATAAACATCCCCACACCACCATGCTTTACCGTAGGGATGGTGCCAGGTTTCCTCCAGATGTGACACTTGTCATTCAGGCCAAAGAGTTGAATCTTGGTTTCATCAGACCAGAGAATCTTGTTTCTCATGGTCTGAGTCCTTTAGGTGCCTTAAGGCAAACTCCAAGCGGGCTGTCATGTGCCTTTTACTGTGGAGTGGCTTCTGTCTGGCCACTCTACAATAAAGGCCTGATTGGTGGAGTTCTACAGAGATAGTTGTCCTTCTGAAAGGTTCTCCCATCTCCACAGAGGATCTCTGGAGCTCTGTCAGTGACCATCGGGTTCTTGGTCACCTCCCTGATCAAGGCCTTTCTCTCCCCATTGCTCAGTTTGGCGGGAGGCCAGTTCTAGGAAGAGTCTTGGTGTTTCCAAACTTCTTCCATGTCAGAATGATGGAGGCCACTGTGTTCTTGGAGACATTCAATGCTGCAGACATGTTTTGCTACCCTTCCCCATATCTGTGCCTCAAGACAATCCTGTCTCGGAGTTCTACGGACAATTCCTTCCACCTCATGGCTGGGTTGTTGCTCTGACATGCACTGTCAACTGTGGGACCTTATATAGACAGGTGTGTGCCTCTTCAAATCATGTCCAATCAATTGAATTTACCACAGGTGGACTCCAATCATGTAGTTTTTTCTTTGCCCTTATGGACTATTATGTGTAGATTGATGAGGAAAACGTTTAATCTAATCCATTTTAGAATAAGGCTGTAACGTAACAATGTGGGAAAAAGGTGAAGGGGTCTGAATACTTTCCGAATGCACTGTATGTATATATAAAGAGAGAGAGACCACGCTACATATAGCAGTACAATCTGCTCTTTAGCAGACTGCAGAGATAAATAAAAGACAGCTCTGACTTGTCAGGAAGCATGATATAGTGAGCCCATGGAGTGCAGCCCATATACACACACACACCAGCTATCATTTACGGGCTTTGACGTTCACTTTTTGTAGCCACTATCAACTAAATATCAACTAAAATATGCCCAAGCGGCTCGCTTTGATCTCAAAAAAGCATTGCGTTGACTGCATGATTGAAAGGCCAGTCGTACCCGTCAATGCAGGATTGATAGTAGGACAATAGTAGGATTGATTTTTTATTTGTCAAAAGCTCAAGTCACATGTCGTTGTCCTCCCCCCGGGTGGGTGAGGTAGCTAACTAAGATGTTAATCTATTTGTAAGGTTAAAAGATTCAGTGTTCAGGGGAGATCTTGTAGCATAGGAGTTACTGGTCAATTAGGCTATTCTAAAAATTGACATGCTAATAGCTAGACAATAGCTAGACAAATAACTAGCGAGATAGCCAGCCAAACTACACAATAGATTTTGAATTGGCAAATGTAGTTACTCTGCTGTATATTATTTTACCTGTTGCACAAACATCCGTCACTCTCCCTCTCGCTCCTCTGGCAATGACCCACTGGCACACACACACACACTATGACTTTTCCAGGATTTTCATTGCTGACCAAAAATGAGCTAGCTATAACTGGATAAATAAGTCACTAACCAGCAATGAATATCAACTAAAATATGCACAAGCGGCTCGCTTTGATCTCAAAAAAGCATTGCGTGACTGCATGATTGAAAGGCCAGTCGTGCCCGTCAATGCAGGCCTACAATCATTATACCCTGCTGGGCTCTACGGAGACTGGGAAGGCCGTGTGCAACACATTGCATCTGGAAGACATCAACCTAATTCTAATCAGAGTAGCCTAATTGTTTGATATTGTGATTTTCGCATTATTTATTTGTACTCGTCCATTCGGACAACCCATCTATATGGTTGTTGTCCAACAATTTAATAAAACTCATTTTACTCGCGCCGGGCAAGCCGACCAGCTTACTGTCGAGCCGTGATTTATATTTGATACAGTGTCTGTTTACATATGCGGCGGTAGAACAAATATGACAGCATTTCTTTTCCAAAAAATATCTCCCTCAGAGTCCCTTGGTCCCCAAGTCGGCATTTCATAGACTGTCTGTAACCAATTACAATCAGAGCATATACTTAGTGGCATTAAGAGCGGCGAAGAGAGGCTGTGAAGTGATGTTATCGGGCCTCGAAGCATGACCGGCGTTTCTCGTACGTGGCGCTCTTTTAGCAGAGTTGGGTTGATTGAGTGAGATGAAAATGAGACGCTGGTTTGAAGGGCAAACTACCTGCTGGAGCTATGGGGAGTGTGTTAGTGTGAGTAAGGAAGAGGATGAAGAGGTAATATCAGGAGTGAATGCCTGGCAAACAGCAATGAGGCCTCCTCAGCAACGGACACAGAGCTGGAGAGCGGGGGAGGATAGAGGGAAGCGGAGAACGAGAATGACAAGGTGAGGATAAAAGTGGAGGGGACATGGGAGAGATATGAAGGGAACTATATTCTCAACGCTACTGGGGGGGGGGGGAGAAAGGAGATAAAGGATGAAAAGGGAGGCAATTGAAGAAAAGGAGAAAGGAAAGAGAACGAGAGACGAGAAGTGAACACAACAAGAGAAGGAGGCCTCACACACCGCCAACAGACAGCCATCCCTCTTGCCAAGCAGTGGAGGACCTCTGTCACATAAATCCCAATGGGGAGCCGTTCTTTACAGGAGGGGAGGATGAATGGGGCTTTACAATGCCACCCTCCTCTGTTTGTTATCCCCCTCTCCACACAGGGCCACGGCTGTTTAAATGAAGTCCAAACGGCCTTACAGTCATCTGTTCCTCCTATGGTTAGAAACCAAGACAGAGGCTGATGGCTCCGGGCCCAGCGTACATTTGTCAAACGACAGAGAGTTTCTCTTAAGAGAGAAAAGGCTACAATGTATTCCTGTCAGAGGAGTGGCCACAACACACAGTAGAGGACGCAGTAGAGGATAGATTCTCTGTCAGAGGAATGGCCACAAAACACAGTAGACGGTTTGAGTATTGTGAGGAAGAGGGAAAGTATGGAAAAATGTAGAAAATGTCTCTGAAACATATACTGTGCTTGTCAAACAACCACCAGCCCATTGAGATCCCAGGAAGCAGCTTGTATCTTCTCTCTGAATGGTGTTTTAATCTACTTAAAGGGATACGTCAGGATTTTGACAATGAGGCACTTTATCTATTTCCCCAGAGTCCGGAAGTCTATCTGCAAGCAGATAGCGCAACAAAAAAGTCTATGGGTAACGCTAGTTAGCAATTGCGCTAGAGCTAGTTAGTAACTTCCTTCAAACTGCACGCAGAGGCATAAAAATGGTATCCACGAGTTCATCTGACTCTGGGGAAGTAGATAAAGGGCATCATTGCCAAAATCACAAAGTATCTCTTAATAATTAATGAGTACCTTTTCCCTTGCATTTCCTAACTGAGTGCATGTGTGCAAAAAAACACATTTCCTAATGTTTGTGCAATTGCTTTAATGTGCACATATGCTCCTTATTCCCTGACTCTTATTACAAAATAAACCACTTTGCAATGATAAGTATGGATGTCATTTTTCCATCAAAAGGGCAAGATGCAACACTCCTTTGAGATAACGTGTGTGTGTGTGTGTGTGTGTGTGTGTGTGTGTGTGTGTGTGTGTGTGTGTGTGTGTGTGTGTGTGTGTGTGTGTGTGTGTGTGTGTGTGTGTGTGTATGCGCATGTGAGTTCCTGTGAAGAACTGAGAAAGCACAGCTTCATAATAGCTCCCAACAGGGGGCATGTCCACGTTTGACTAAATGTAGGACTGTCGCACAGGGAATTACCATTTAGACACAAGGGCCATTTACTGAACAACATGGAGACAGCATGTCCTTATGAATATAACATCTGCCTTACGCAGCCAGGTAAAACTGTGGCAGAAGGACAACAATGCAAACACGCATACACGGACGTAAACATGGTACACGTACAGGCAGGCAAATGCAGACACACACACAGACTGTGCTGGGTTATCCATGCTCACTGAATACCGGCTACTGCGAATACAGATCACAGAGTTCATACAGACTTCATAAAGCTCATAAGATAAACAAGGTGAGACTACAGAGACAGACATGGAAAGCACAGGAAAGCATTTGAATAATTACACTTCAAGTGATGGCAACACTTGAAGCCTTGCGACAGAAGTTGACAGGGACAAATCTGAACATGAAACGGCATCCATTACAGATGTTGATAAGATTATGATTTATTTTTAAAATAGAGACTCAGCCACTTTATTATGCATGAATACAATTCACAGCTATCAACTCCTGTGAGGATTTGTCAATGCAGTTGTTCTTTCCTGGTATTCGTTATCCCGAGCCATTGAAGAGTGGCACAAGAGAAGGACCAGGCATCTACAAAGGAAACGCTGCAGACCAGCTTCTAGTTTACAATCAACACTATTCAACATGTACTCATCCCACGTCAGTGGACATGAGTAAATTACACCGCGGTGACCGTGCACAGCACGTCTTCGTTGAGTGCATAACGTAGCGATGGTAACCTTCGGGAAGTGGTTGCTATGGGCTGGAGACTAACTCTTAAAGTACAAGTCGAAGAGCCTCCAGCATGTGAATGTGTGTGTGGATCTTCAAATGACTGTCGATAAGACACACACTGATATAGTGGCTACATAGGCCCGGGAAATGCCAACAGACTTGTGTCAAACGCATATAATATTTCCATGTCACGGGGCAGACACGGTAAGCGTCGAAACACCACAAATCTAGTACAGCCATGGTACCTGCGTAGGAGAAGGCTCCACAAAACACAGCCTATTAGGAGGCAGGGTATCACACATGCAACACCCGTTCGCCCTCCTGTTTAAAACAACAGCGTCGGAGATAAAATGCACCATTTGAAGAAATACAATCAGAAATGTTTAGGTTTGTGTGACAGCGCGCCGCCCTTCATCTTTCTGCCAAGCAAACAGAATCTTTCTTCCACGTGGCGGGAGACGACTACAATGCGATTTGCCGGAGCCCGACAAGATGCGCTTTGTGGCGATCACAATTATTGGCAGCCATGTGTGAAAATAATGTTTGTGGAAAAGCAGCTACAAGTCTCTCTGGTAAGAAGTTGGATATCGAAAAGAAAAAGGACCTTGCTGGTTAAGACAAGGGGCAATTGTCTTCATAACAACAGAGACAGAAAGACAACAATCTGAAACTCTCCTTTGCTGTGACTTTGTTTTTTCATTAGACCAGGGATGGGCAACTTTGTCTTCAAATAGACATGGCAAATCCTGTGTAAAGATTTGACAATTGCCAAACCATTCTCAGTCATAGTTATACACTGTATAATCACTCGTGTTCTGAAGATAAAGGATTTGAAGTGGGCAAGGTGTGTTAGCTACACGAGATAGGTGTGCACATATTTCTGTTTGAATAACACCAACTGTCAGAAACCTCAGAAAAAATGGAAGGGGTCAAATAGGGATATCATAGCTTTGTATAGCCAATCAGCAGCCTATATTTCCATACATGAAGGCCAATACCATACAAGCTCATGCTCCTTTCAGTCACTATTACCTCCTGAAGCGCATACATTACACTGAACAAAGTGTGTGATTGAGTGGGTTTCGTAGTAGTGGAGAAAATTTTCAACTTCCTTCCAGTTCTACTGAGTTTTGTTTATGTGCATTCCATGGCCCCTCAAGTTCTGAAACTTGCCAAGGAAAACGCTTTTGGGAGTTCTTGTCGAACAGAACTCTTGTGAACGTCCTTGTATCAGCTAGCGACAGCAACCTGTGGAATCTTAAGAGTTCTGAAGTGAAGTATTTTTCTGCTGCCATAATTGTCTCCTTAATCTTAGAGAGCATCAAGGTGAGAGAACATCTATGAATATTCTTTTGGAAAAGTATGTCCAGCCTTGTCTCTTTTTCTTATCAGCTTGTTGTCTTTTATTTTCACACAAACTAAATACACTGAACAAAAATAAAACACAACATACAACAATTTCAGTTATTTGAAATTAATTAGGCCCTAATCTCTGGATTTCACTACTGCAAATACAGATATGCATCTGTTGGTCACAGATACCTTTAGAAAAAGAAAGGAAGGGGCGTGGATCAGAAAACCAGTCGGTATCTGGTGTGACCAGCATTTGGCTCATGCAGCACGACACATCTCCTTCACATAGAGTTGATCAGGCTGTTGATTGAGGCCAGTGGGATGTTATCCCACTCCTCTTCAATGGCTGTGCGAAGTTACTGGATATTGGTGGGAACTGGAACACACTGTCGTACATGTCAATCCAGAGCATCCCAAACATGCTCAACCGGTGAGATGTCTGGGAGGTACGCAGGCCATAGAAGAATTGGGACATTTTCAGCTTCCAGGAATTCGTGTCGTCATCATTCCCATTGCACACTCCCTCAGAACACTGTGGTATTGTGTTGTGTGACAAAATGTGTGTGCACATTTTAGAGTGGCCTGTTATTGACCCCATTACAAGGTGCACCTGTGTAATGATCATGCTGTTTAATCAGCTTCTTGATATGTGAAGAAGGTGGATGGATTATCTTAGCAGAGGAGAAATGCTCACTAACAGAGATGTAAACAAATGTGTACACAACATTTTAGAGAAATAAGCTTTGTGTGTGTAAAGGCACATTTCGGGGATCTTTTATTTCAGCTCATGAAACATGGGACCAGCACTTTACAAAATGTTGCGATTATATTTTTGTTCATTATTTAAAAAAAAAATGTACATCTATGCGACGTGCTGTGGAGACTAGAATTACCATCTGGTCTAGGCGACAATGATGTTTGGGTGATGTGGTCGTCTCGTGACATCATCATCATAACTAATCACAAGTCCTCGCATCACTTTGAGGGAGTGGAGAGACGAAAATGGGTTTTCTGCTGCTCGGAACAAGTGAGGGCGAATTTCACGCTAGGTTAATTGTAGCCAATTGTATGCCACTATCAATTAAGGTCATTTTCCCTTCATAGAAGCCAACTATCTAGATGTTTTGACAGGTTTTGAAGCTAACCATGCATTGACTTTAATATCTTAATTCAAAACGGTGTTTTGAACAGGGGGGTGTTATAGAGAGCCACAAACCCTCCGAGGTTAGATGATTGATATCAAATTAGCTATTTGCTTACTTGGGAGATTCTCGGAGATTGAATGTTTAGTATACAATCAATATTTGGTAGACTGGTGCAATATTTTGAAGAATGCAATTAGCTACATGGTATGGGTTGATGCGTATATGTAAACAGTTTAGGCATGAATAGACTTGATTCAGGTTGTCCAGTCTAATTATATGCCGGGGAAAAGCAGCTAACAGAATGAAAACGTAGCTTCTGCCGTCATGCTGCATGGCTATGATTACCTTTATATTCCCAATAGAATTTCCCATGACATTATGACTAGTAATTTTCAAATGCCATCTTCATGAGAAGTAGCGAGCAGTTCATTTAAGGAATCATAATTTAAAATCTCTTTTCCCTCCCTCTCTTATATGGTACACACTCTCCTTCCTTCTCCTCTCTTCCTCCTCCTCTCTCAGTACACACTTTTCCCTCCTCTCCCCTCCCTTCCGCCACTCCTAATTTTATTTTCTCCCCCGCTCGTCTTCCTTCTCCCCTTCCTCCCGCCTCTGCTCCTTCTCCCCTTCCTCTCCACATACAGAAGGGAATTTCCCCAAGAAATTAAAATCCCACTATTGGCTCAGGTTCAATCTTATTTTTTCTAAATCTAGTGGAACACAAATTGGCAATTCATGACAGCGAGCGCGAACGAGCAACACATTTACCCATGGCGATTCCCTCAAAGAACATCAGAGATGTGTTTGGCCTCATATGTGGGATAAGTCACGGGTATGCCTATTTCCTTTGAAAGAAAAGATGACAGAATCATAACAGTGCTCCAGGTGTCAGTCACAAGTCCTCGAGACAATATTGCTGGGGCCTCAATCTGACTAACGAAAAGGAGACAGAAGAGACAGAAAAAGGAGTGAAAAAGAAGGAATGTCTCTTAATGTTAAAAATATCTGGCTAAGATCTGGCTAAGAAGACAGGCTGAGAACATCTGGCTAAGAAGACAGGCTGAGAACATCTGGCTAAGAAGACAGGCTGAGAACATCTGGCTAAGAAGACAGGCTGAGAACATCTGGCTAAGAAGACAGGCTGAGAACATCTGGCTAAGAAGACAGGCTGAGAACATCTGGCTAAGAAGACAGGCTGAGAGCATCTGGCTAAGAAGACAGGCTGAGAGCATCTGGCTAAGAAGACAGGCTGAGAGCATCTGGCTAAGAAGACAGGCTGAGAGCATCTGGCTAAGAAGACAGGCTGAGAGCATCTGGCTAAGAAGACAGGCTGAGAGCATCTGGCTAAGAAGACAGGCTGAGAGCATCTGGCTAAGAAGACAGGCTGAGAGCATCTGGCTAAGAAGACAGGCTGAGAGCATCTGGCTAAGAAGACAGGCTGAGAACATCTGGCTAAGAAGACAGGCTGAGAACATCTGGCTAAGAAGACAGGCTGAGAGCATCTGGCTAAGAAGACAGGCTGAGAGCATCTGGCTAAGAAGACAGGCTGAGAGCATCTGGCTAAGAAGACAGGCTGAGAACATCTGGCTAAGAAGACAGGCTGAGAACATCTGGCTAAGAAGACAGGCTGAGAGCATCTGGCTAAGAAGACAGGCTGAGAGCATCTGGCTAAGAAGACAGGCTGAGAGCATCTGGCTAAGAAGACAGGCTGAGAGCATCTGGCTAAGAAGACAGGCTGAGAACATCTGGCTAAGAAGACAGGCTGAGAACATCTGGCTAAGACAGGCTGAGAGCATCTGGCTAAGACAGGCTGAGAACATCTGGCTAAGACAGGTCACGGGTATTTACAGAGTCTCCCTCTTCCAGGCATTCCCCTTATCTCATGTTAAATAGGCAAGCCCGTTCAGAACATGGAAGATATGAGGGGGTTGGGTGATAACCTCCCTTCTCGCACCCTGTTCCGTCTCAAAGTCCCTCACCGCAGCGGCGGGGACACTCGTTGAGATGCGGCTCTCGATAGCCGACGGTCTCTCCAGTTCTGACAGCTCCACAAAGCCAAGCTCTCACTATAATTACAACACTCTTATATTTAGACAGAATGTGTAGTAAGTGCGTGTGTGTGCGAGCGCGCGCCAGGATGAGTGGT